>NC_136269.1:101440995-101708495 GCF_964187855.1 Myxine glutinosa | reverse complement strand
TTAAATAAAAATGTATATTTTTGATCTTAAAAGCTTTGTTTGTCTTTGTAGTAGTTAGAAATGGCTATTTAGGCTTAAAAAGCATTAAATTCCCTTTAGAAACGTCAAAAATCGCTTTAAAAACGTCGAAGCGCTTTTAAAAAATCGAATCGAAGCGGATAACCGGTAAGCGGACTAAGATTTTCGGCCGCTGAAACGGATAAGCGAATCGGACTACACAGGCTGGCGGAGCGGATAAGCGGTAAGCGGACTTAAAATTTTCCGAATCGCGCCCACCTTTAACGAAACCTCACCACGTTGTATAAGTCGTCCCAATTGAGAAGCCTATTGAGTTTGAGGTCAAAGGTCATCTGGAGGTAAAATTTCTAAAATCGCCATTTTAAATCCGATTGACTTGAAAATTGAATAGCATTTGTAAATCAAGTCACTAAATTGGGAAACATACTATTTTTGAGGTCAAAAGGTCAAAGGTCAACTCAAGGTCAAATTTTAAAAATCATCAATTTTCATCTAAAAAGCCGTCAATTCTCAACCGATTGACTTGAAAATGGAACAGCATTTGCATATCGAGTCACTAAAGTGGGAAAGATACTATTTATAGGTCAAAAGGTCAAAGGTCAACTCAAGCTCAAACTTCCAAAATCATCGCTTTTTATCTGAAAAACCGTAAATTTTCATCCAATTGACTTGAAAATTTAACAGCATTTGCACATTGAGTCACCAAATAGGGAAACCAACTATTTTTGAGGTCAAAAGGTCAAAGGTCAGCTCAAGGTCAACCTTCCAAAATCATCATTTTTCATCTGAAAAATCGTCACTTTTCTTCCTATTGACCCGAGCTATGATCAAGATTGTCAATTTTAATCTTGGTGAAATGGACAATTTGCTGTATCAATGGAATTTTTTTTCTTGGGGAGGTGAGGGGGGCGTATTTTGCAAGTATCGTGCTCTGCATGACGTCTTCTTGTTTGTTTGTTTGTCCGGGCGATATCTCAGCCATCCTTTGAGCTAGGAAGCTGAAATTTGGGCATAATAGTGAGCACATGCTTTGGCAAAAAGAATATTTTTTGTTTTTTGATTAATCAATTAATTGATTAATTACTTAATTATTATCTATTTATTCAGTACTTATTTATTTCCTTTCTCCTCTGGGCATCATCTCAGGCACTTTTTGAGCTAGGAAGCTGATATTTGGACATGACAATGACCAAGTGATTTGGCTGAAAAGGGTATTTTTTGATTTATTGATTAATCAATTAATTATTTAATTATTTCATTAATGACTTAATTCGTTCATTTTTTAAAAGTTACAGATTCGGATTAAATGGTGATGGTTTCGAGATTATATTAGCCAGTTGATTAATAATTTAATTATTTTACGATTATTATATATTTATTTTTGGTATTAATCACTTGTTTATTTTCTTTCTCATCTGGGCAATATCTCGGGTACCTTTTGAGCTAGGAAGCTAATATTCGGACACAACAGTGACCAAGTGATGCGGCTATAAAGGATATTTTTGATTTATTGATTAATCAATTAATCGATTACTTATTTATTGATTAGTCAATTAATCAATTAATTATTTAATGTTTTCGATTAATGACTTATTTAATTAATTTTCTAAAAGTTACAGCTTCGGATGAAACACTGGTGGTTTAGGTATGCTATTAGCCAATTGATTAAGAAATTATTTTATGATTATTATTTACTGATTTTAATTATGCAATTAATCAATCAATTTATTGCACACCTCTCCCTCCCAATACCATCTCTATGTGCTGCACGGCGGCATCTTTGGCGCCCCGGCAATGCCGTGCACTGGAGGATGTTATTTATTTATTTGGCATGGGGGCGGTGTACTTTGAATGTATCTGTACTTGAAATTATTTCTTTTTGAGCCTTGTAAATGTGTTGCTTTATTGTCACTTGTAAATACTTGCGTGCTGCAATTCTTTGGTATAAACAGTTCTTTCAAACCTGCCCGTTTCGTTTCTTTTCCTATTGACTCGGCTAAGGTGCAATAGTGATGGCAGAGATGTTCTTCCCCAACCAATTGGCTCAACAACAATAGCCAGTTCATACTTGGCAGTTCGCTCGGCTGCCCCTGATTAGATAAGATCAGGTGAGTACGAACTGAGGGCATGACCCCCGGTTAGGTCTGCCACGTCACCACCAGGTAAACAGTGTCAGACGGAGGACCATGGGAGATTTGGCTGTTTAATTGCCATTCATGGTTGATTAGCAACCTACACGGTTGCGAAGTTATCCTTGACCGGTGGCCTCAGGACACTCATGGTGAATCCCGAAACTCAGACCCGTAACAGTATGTTTGCATGTATGTATGTATGTATGTATGTATGTATGTATGTATGTATGTTTCACAATTAAACAACTACAGCAAAAATAAGTAAAATTGCCATTTTTTCCACACAAACCAGCAAAATTTAAAATGTGTACAATCTGGAGTTCCTCATTCACAAGAGAATACAAGAAACAACAGGCATTTTAAGGCCATTTTCCCTGCAAGAGCGGGGGTTAGCCTTGCGGTCCCCATGACAATCTTCTCCAATCAATCTTCAACCTTGACAATCTTCACAAGAAGTGAATCTTCACAAGACAATCTTCTTCTTGAAGATTTTCTTGTCTTCTTGAAGACAATCTTCACAAGAGAATCAAGTTATCTTTTGACACAGAAGAAACTCTCTGAAGTGAAGCCAGTGAGACATAGCCAACTTAGCCCAAAAGACCTGAGGGACTTCAACTCTCGAGCTAGAACATGTGTGCAACAGTGGTGAGGGAAGGTGTAGCAACATGATAAGAAGACCTGAATTAGCCATTATGCTCTTAAAGCTTGATATCAGGGGAGCTTTTCAATAAAATAAAAAGATATTGCACTGCCTATTCTCCAAAATAAGCTGAAAACTGGGATAGTGAGAATCAAATCCACATTCCAAGGACTTTTGTCAACTTGAGCTAAACTGTCCCTTTGCGGTTATCCCTCCTGCACCATTTCATTTTTAACCCCTTTTCGCTGACAGTGCTCAGTTATAGTGCATATGGGAGAACCCATTCATGGAATTCCACCGAATTACATAGACTCGAGACATGGCGAGACAATCACGTGATACATGATTGCCAGACCTACAGACCCCACCATATTCAGGCTGGTTCAGCCGAACAAAACTCATTACCATTGGCTGATTAAACACAAGCATCTCCTTTGGTTGAAAAATTACAAGTTGTGTCACGCACTAATCCTCGGAGTGTGCTGCCAACAAAACCGGTTAGATGTGTCCATTTGTCACACTGACCGACTATTGTAAGCATGCTTCAAAATAGCAGCATCAAGTTGGCCATCTTGTTACAGGCCTACACCCCGTTTTATTATCTGAACTTCGGGAAGCACAGGCTTGTGCAGCACCTATGTACAACAGGAGACAAACAGGTATTTATCTTCTCTTGCACCCATCTGTTTACATAAAGGTAATTATGCCAATGTGTCCATCACACTGGCTTAACCCGTGAAACTGAGCAGTTTGAAGACTTTCAAATCATATCCATTCTTCTTTCACAAGCACATACAAGCAGAGCGTCTTCTGACAACCACGCTTCTTCAGTTCATTATTTTCTTATTTAATGCAACTAATACTTGTATTTGAGTGAAAGATACTGTAAACCTGTATATTATATATATTTATCCATATATGAATATATATTATTTATTTATGAATAAACATAATATTGGAGTGGAGATGCAATGCACATACTTCCAGCACTGTGAGTTTATGTCATGGTAAGTGTCTTAGAACAGCATGACCTGACAAGTTTAGGTTTCAAATTGTCTCTATCCTAACTTGTTCACCTCAGCCTGGTGTTGGCTTAGCGGTTAGGGTGCCGGCTTGGGATCCTATGGTCCTGGGTTCGAATCCCGGTCGATCGCTGAATTAACGCCAGGGGGGTTGACTCAGCCTGTCATCCTTCCGAGGTCAGCAAATTGAGTACCAGCTTGCTGGGATGAATGATCCCGGTGTGTACCCCGGTTTAGAATAGGTACACCGTATCCCTGCGCATCGTAAGAGGCGACTAAGGGTTGGCGTCAGGAAGGGCATCCGGCCATAAAAACATTGCCTCAAACAGGGAACCATGATTGTCATGGGGCCCGCAAGGCTAACCCCCGCTCTAGCAGGGAAAATGGCCTTAAAACGATCATTCTAACTTGTTCACCTCTTTCCCCAAACAAATACTACAAAGACCATGTAACCCTCTCACATTGCATCATTTATCATCCATCGTCCTACCAGAAACAGCCAGTTGATTGAGGGTGAATACATCGAGGGATACGAAGGAAGGGAAACGAGAGTTCTCAACCCAGCGAGCCAGTGCACCATCCTCCAACTCTGAATTACACAAACACAAGGAAAAGATCATAAAGCTGGAATAGAATGCGTCTACAGGACTAACAGCAGGATATGCAGATGCACAGACTATGTGGATTAAGTGGGACTAATGTTCCAAAATAGTGGATTTGTTTCTGTTTGATGCATTTCATGCACACATTATGTGAATGAACCTCACAAGAAGTCCAAATATACAGTAAATACAAGGAGACAATGTCACACACAAGCATGCTTCTCATGGTATACCTATCTCTTACTATACCACGAATTACACTGCATGCACAAGCTTCTCACCATTATATGGATAATAAGATCTGTCCTTCACCACAATTACCGCAGGCAGTACTGGGAGTGATTTGGACTGCAGAGGGAACATGAGAGAAAGTTCAGATTAAGGACATCGTTTTCTTATGAAGGGTGAAGACGTATTGGTGGATAAAATATTTGAAGCAACAGGAAAGTTTAACTTTTGAGCAAACTTTTATTCAATGTCTGGCTTAGGCAATGTTGCCTATTGTCCATTCACAGAATCGTTGGGTATCTCACACAAAGGTTATCAAGAAGTCAGAGGTGGCCGTCAAAATGTAACATTAGGCTACAGCTTAGCGCACAGCTGCAAGTAAAGTCCGTTTCATCCTCACGTGACCCTCTCTGCTTCCACCACCTAACCTGAGCAAAAACGCTCTCCGGGGCCATGTAGAAGCAGCTGAAGACTACTTTTTCTGTTGCAGTGTCTTTGAACTTCTCCTGCACAGAACATTAGAACAAGCAGCACATTAATGAGTGGTGTTTTTAACGGAGCCAATGATCAAGTAGTTGTTAAAAAAAATTCAATGTAGCAAACAAGACCGAATATCAGGTAACTCAACAATACCACTATAATCATTTCACCTTGAGCGGTGACTCGCCCCCTATGTAAACAAAGAAAGGCTCGCCACATCCCGGTGCATCTCCAAGCGTCGTGATTCCATCGAAGATCCGGACAGTGGGCCTGGTGCCGCCAAAAGCACATGGCACAGACAATAAATAAATGTTGTGTTCTTTAAAAAGGCATCCCGTATGCTGCTTCACCAACTTCTGTCCTGATGACATTTATCTTCACATCCCATCCATAGTAATCAACTTTCTTCATGCTCATGACTAAGAACAGCCAGTTCAAACTTTGAATCTACTCAATGTGGCTAAATTCTTAAAAGAAAAAAAAGAAGAAGTGGAACAGGAGGGAGAATTGCTTTGCAATACATGTCCCCTACCGGTCCTGTGAATGTTCTTGTTCCAAGCAAAAAGGCCATAACTCCATGAAAAATTGGTGATGACGTATCATAATAAAGCCATGTACCGAGTTTCAGTTGGATATGTTAAAGGGTATGGGAAAAAAATCCAGAAAACCACAGGTGGGACAGACGGACAGACAGACAGAGAGCAAACCGATAGTCCCTCTGGGTTAGGGTTAGCGGATTAATAACCTTGTTCAATTGCCAGCTTGATATTCTTTGATCGTTTTGAATGGAGATGCAAGATACCATGGAACAACAACAAGACCACCCTTGAAAGGGTGGTCTTAATCCAGAGTAATGCGAGATATGCAGAGGACAAAAATGTAGACAGGACTCTGTCCGAAATGCACACTTCTTATGAACGATACTTAATGTCCCATCGGCAAAATCATATGGACAGCAGACCCAGTTTCCCCAGTGAGAGTCTACTCCAACATGTAATACAAATACGACGGCATCAGAATTACTTCATGCTTGTTCAGACTCCACTGGGAAATAAACCAACAGGAAACAACTCGGCGGTCAGAATGTTAACACGCAGCTGTCTAGCTGCACTAACATTGAAATAATGCAATGCAGGACTGCCTCCAATAACCGAGAAAAATAATAACTATGAAAGTTCTGCTACGATCATAGAGCATAGTTATCGACATGTACAAGAAGCACTCCCACACTCATCTCAACCAGTTGGCCATTCACAGCAACAACTTGTGAACATCTGGATTTAATTGGTATTGCTTAATGATTACATTCCATTTCAGGACAAGCACGAGGGAAGTCAGGCAACTGCCTTCAACGGGGAAACAGCAGCAGGAAACCGTGACAGCAGATAAATGAAAGGCCAAAAAGTATTAAAAGTTAAAGCAACCAAGAAACAGGCACAACTTCTCTGAATTTGAACGCACATCTTTCCTTAACCTCCCCTGCTAGTGAAATTGTAAATGCGTTACTTTTACACGTTGCTGCATTTTAAAAAGCCAAAAGTCATTTTTAGCATTGGTATTTTTTGGTTTAAGTTTTCATATTACACAAAAAAACACGTTATTCATCTTTCTCTTTCAAATAAATGTTCCACACAAATCGTTTTGATCTCCTCCACCATCATTACTGAATTGTAGTTTGACCTACCCAGAAACACGCTGAGCAAATTCCACGATCCTCTCCTTTACATATGGTCCGTGGTAGCTGAATGCCAAATTGTTCTTGATGCTGCAGGAAGGACAGACAGCAGAAGAACCATGTAAAGAATGCATGGCAAGTTATCTTTCCAGCAAAGCTGGTCTTCAACAAAGGGTGAAGGATAGCCCAGCGGGTAGCATTCTTGCCCATGAGCCATTTGGTTCTGCATTCAATCTGCTGCAGGATCATATTCGACCAAATTTTTTTTTTTATCTGTTGCAATTTGATAAGAGCAACTGCATCGTTGAGTGTAGAGCGTTTAAGCTCACCATGCTCTGACATGATGTGTGTGCAAGAGATTTGATGTCATCTTTGTGAATATGGGTCATTGCGCTGGTACAATGGCAATCTGGACCGTACCATACGATCTATTTGGATATGAAAAATAATTAAAACGTTGTGTCAAGATAAATGTATTGTTACAAAACCATGAGTTTTGTTCTTTCCTGTTGCTTCAAATATTTTATCCACCAATACGTCTTCACCCTTCATAAGAAAACGATGTCCTTAATCTGAACTTTCTCTCATGTTCCCTCTGCAGTCCAAATCACTCCCAGTACTGCCTGCGGTAATTGTGGTGAAGGACAGATCTTATTATCCATATAATGGTGAGAAGCTTGTGCATGCAGTGTAATTCGTGGTATAGTAAGAGATAGGTATACCATGAGAAGCATGCTTGTGTGTGACATTGTCTCCTTGTATTTACTGGTTTTGGGCCAGAGGTGTAGTATGGGGCGGGAGAGGAGAGGAAGGCGTGATGATGGGAAGATGTCTGCGTGTTTTCCCCATCCGACTGCTCTTCTATCCGCTCCCCTTCTCATTGTTTAGGCACTCTCCAAGCTTTTATCACCTCTGCCTACGCCCTGCCTCCTGATGTTGCTCAGCTCTGCCCACTCAGTGCTCATTGGATGCTTAGGCGTCACTTGAGCCAAAACCAAGCTTCCTTAACACCCCTAAGCCAAAACCAAAACCAAAACCCTTGAGCCAAAACCTTAACACCCCTAAGCTTCTCGGCTCATCTCGGGCGTTCCAGGTCCTGCAAGAGCACGCCTGAACTCCGGCTCTAGTCTGCTTGCAAGGCTGCTAACTTTCAAAATAACATAAAAGGACAGATTTGCATAGGATAAAACATTTTTAAAGGGATTATGGAAAAGTAGTTTTCGACACAAATTGTGAAGGGAGCTGACATTCTATCCAAATGATTATCGACGCATTTCTAGTTACACTGTGGTTCTTCTTCACACTTATTCTAAAACAAATAAAGGGAAATAACTATTTTAACTTATGCATTATTAACCCCTAGAAGTCATTTCCGCAACAACAATATAATGCACAGTTAAAAGCCATTAGTCTGATCTGTCTGCACTATACCCAGATTCCCGCATTACTTTGCACGCTTCAGACAGTGCTAACTACAAAGCTAATTCCAACCATGAAATTAGGCTAGAGCATACTAACACAATGAACTACTCGTTTGGAAAGATACCTTGGGATCTTTAGCAACCACATCATAAATGCGGATGGGACTGTGTCTCTCAGTGCAATGGGTCCTGCCAGCAGCATAACTGAACAGCATTTTTGTCGAACAAATTTGAAATGGTCGAAAATCAAATCCAGAAAGATACAGTTTGGAGATCAGTAGGCCACAAGCTGAACGATCGTGCCACCTCTTAATGTACAGCTAAATGTTAAGCAGACGTGCAAGCAAGTTTTTAGATGAAGTTGAAGTAAAGGAAGGAGATAATGTGATATCGATAACACACAGCAGTGATAGCTGAAATAACCTCTTCCTGCTTGTATATCCTTGCAATTAATGTGCAGTGCCATAACATGGTTCGGTTGCCACACTCACAGTTTGATTGTCGGATAACTGTGAACTCCAAAATCTGATGCCACAGCTGCAATCACACAAAATAAATTGCTAGAAATTAAAGTCCATAAACCTTAAACTTCTCAAGGTGTTTGCAAACAGTGCAGGATGGACCAAACTGATTAATTTAATTGCAAATAATTCGTAGAAAAAAAACAACTCGACAAACTTTGTTTTGGCTTGAATTCTCAGTTTGAAGTTGAATAAAAAACAATTAATTACAATAATGATCATTTGTGGCAACTGCATGTAATCACTACAATTACATGTTGGTGAGTTTAACCATACAACTCATTACAGGTGTAATGGGACAAATCAGACACTTAACAAATAACATTTTATCCAACTATTTCATAAACCTTTTCCTCATCTTCCTGGTTCCCAGATAAACCACAAATATAGCGCTGGTGTGGCTTGTAGAGTTGTTTGCTGAGAAACAACAATTGCCATAAAGAAATGGAGAAACTTGATAACCTGAGACACTGCTCATTGGGTGGTTTTGCAAATGGGATTAATTTTGCAGCATGATGTACTTCTTAGGAAGATCCCAAAACGGGACTTTCAAATTGACTTAATCCGTCCAAGAATGCTCGGCATGCTTGCGCAGAAACCCTCCAGAAACAGCAGTGTTCAGGGCACCCTAAAGTACAGTTGGACCCCGCTATTCGCGGGGGATACGTTCCTGGAAAATCCGTGAATAGCAAAACCCACGAATAGTGGGGCATTGTTTCAATGGAAAAAGGGGGGATAGGTTCCCGAGTCGCGAAAATCCGCGAATAGAGAGGAACAACCCGCGAATGGCGAGGCAAAATCTGCGAATGGTGAGGGAAATCCGAGAATGTCGACGATAATCCGCAAAGGTCGATGAAAGTCCCGGAAATGGTGAGACAAAACCCGCAAATGTCAACGAAAATCCGCAAAGGTCGATGTAAATCCCGTGAATGTAAGCCGCGGCATTGTTTCAATGGGGCAAAGGGGGATACGTTATACGTTCCTGGCTGTTCCTGATTCATTGAGGAAATTTTTTAAAGTTTAAAATGTTTTCGACCACAAATGCACATAATTACAGTTTCATAAAAAATGCTTACAAATTTTTTAAAACGACAACACCAGGTACCATTTCTAATTTATTGAAGGAATGCGCTTACAGTTTATTAAAAGTGCTTAACCAGCTTAACCATACCATACCCTGAAACAAACAAAAAAAACGTAAACACCATGTACCAGGTGCCGTATTTAGCTTATCTGCTAACTTCAATAATAATAGATTTAATGAAGCATTTCCATTCTATAATTCGTGGGGTTGA
This sequence comes from Myxine glutinosa, assembly GCF_964187855.1. NCBI lineage: Eukaryota > Metazoa > Chordata > Myxini > Myxiniformes > Myxinidae > Myxine > Myxine glutinosa. Next base: position 101,698,461 of record NC_136269.1, on the reverse strand, counting down.
CATGTTTTCGTCACTGATGGAACATCCCCCGAAGCATTTTCATTGTGTAAGATCTCTAATCATGCTTTACCATAAATTGCAAACTGTAATCGATTTAATGAAGCGTTTACATTCTATAATTCGCAGAGTTGACTTGTTTACACATCTGGTGGGATATCCCGCGAATCTCTCGCTTATAGTGCAGCTAAAATTTGTGCCCGTGAAAGCCATGAAAACACAAATCACACAGCAGTGAATGTACTGTACTGTATAAGCAGGTCATGCTCGCGGCTTGTATAATATTGTTACGGAACCCAACGTCGGCCTATGGTTCCCCTTCGAGGGGGGATTAAGCCCCTCGTCTGTCACGGACCGACATGGTCCCGGGGGTATGACGCCACGCCCGGTCGGCGCTGGATAGGGTTTTAGGCCCACAAGTCCTATGACCTAAATACCAGCGCTTCCCGGTACGCGAAGGAACACCCCCCGCTCACGGCCGCAGTGTAATGGATGTTGCGCCGAGCGAAGCGAACCGCGGCGTGAGCCGTTTACCAAGACTAGACCCGATCCTGAAACGTTGGCCAAATCGTGCCACAGATATTCAATGAGGGAAAAGACAAAGACGACACGGATGTGAAGAAGAGGAAGACGAAAGCAAAAAGGTTTTAAATACAACTATTATTTATTACTATTTACAGGACCAAAATAACCAAGGAAGAAGGAAAGATAACAAAATAAAGACAGAAGGAATCAAGGAGACACAGTGCAATGCTAGCTTACCTACAGTCTTAATTAATAGCCAGGACAGAACAAACAAAAGGCAGACTCACACGAATGGGGAATGGAGGCAGGAGTGAATGGCTGGACCGGGAGGAAGGTTCAGCTCGGACCAGAGGACGGCCGGGCCGGGAGGGAGCAGCCGCCGCCCTTCCTCAACAGCAACGCTGCCGTCAATGCTCAAGCTGCGGCGGTCAAAGCTGCGATGGTTCAAGCTGCTGCGGTTCAAGCTGCTGTGGTTCAAAGCTGCTGTGGTTCAAAGCTGCTGTGGTTCAAAGCTGCTGTGGTTCAAGCTGCTGTGGGGCATCCTTCTCTCCTCTCCTGGATCACGCAGCTTGGTCTCTCTTTCTGAAGCTCCTTTTTGTGTAACTCTTAGAACTCAATGGTTCGCTCTCCGTGCTTTCTCAGGACTCCTCTCCCAAAGGCGCGCGCGCTTTTTATAACCCCGCGGGCGATCAAGCCGCCGGCCTCCAGAACACGCCCATCGGTGAGCTCGCCTCGGCCCTGATTGGTCGGCACGGGCTCTCTGGCTCCACCCTTGATGACGATGGGCGGGCACGCCCTTCTTCTCCGAGTGGGAGCACATGGGCAATGGCGGCGAATGCAGTTGGCAATAGAGGCTTTGTGAATGAAAATGAAAGGGGATCTATCTATTTGAATTCGGTGCAATGGAGTATTAATTAATGGAAGACACAGCCTTAACCTACATAGAATAAGGAAATAACTACCAACAAGCAGGGAATCTATGATTGGCTAACGTGATTGTTTATGACCTAATTACGGGACGCCCTTTTGACCTTTATACACAACTGGAGGAAGGAGGGCGATATTTTTACAACAATAAAAAAACACAATCCTCATATCCACAACACTGCACCCTCCTCCTCTTAGGCACGTCCCGGGCCTATTACCTTTACGTTTAGTGTGGCACGTAGGTGTAGTTCCCTCTATATTTAACCTGACCCTGAGTGTGACAGTTTTAAAACATAAATAAATATGTCCCGCTGCTCCATTGCACCCTGCCTAACAGACTCACGCCCACAACTAACCGAATTGCGGAATGGTCTTCAAACTATACATGAACGGCGGGGGCGCATTATTTACAATGACGCTATCTTTATTTACAATGGCAACCCAGGACCTGTGATTGTTCTTTTGGGGGGGGAGAGACAGCTTGCCCTGCATCGACGCACCAGAAAGCACCCACAACGCACCAAAACACCCTCAAGCACCAATCGGTGCACAGTCATTACTGTTCAATAAAAAATGAACCCAACAAACCCTGGTGCTGCTCTTCCTCTTCGGCTCCCTCTGCTGGCTATTGTTATCTTCTTGTTGTTGTCATCTTCTTTGCTGGCGGCCTATTTGCAATAAAATGAAAGTGCACAAATCGTGTCCATTTTTATTTATTTATGGCCCACAGGGCCGACTAGGGGTGGTTCACCTGTGGGGCATAGGTGCCCTGTGACCAAGGTCCGCCAGCAAGATCTCGGGCCTTCATGGCTGGTTCCAGCAGAGGGGCCATGCCCCAACCCATGGGGTCCATCAGTGGTGCTCAGCCACAGACATGTGGTCCATAAGGTGGTGCATCGATGCAGACAGCTGGTTCCGGGAGTTTCAGGCGCACAATGGCAGACTCTCGCACGCTCCCCTCGGTGCCCAGTGGCGCACAGTCCTCGTGTGGGAGACAAGGGGGGGGGGGGGGAAAGACAGGTGAGCGAGGGGTAAGGTCACAAGGGTACACATCAATAAAGGCAATGCAAGGCGAGGTGCGTATGGGGACGGAGCGGAGAAAAGCTCGTCCCTACCGTACGTCACCCCCCCCCCCCCCCCTGTCACCTACTCTACCCATGCCCTTACCCCATATTTACAACAATCTACACATTTACAAATTCGTCACTAATGTCTCGTCTCCCCCATATTTCCCCTATACCAATTTCGTCTTTACTCCCACTACTTCAAAATTTGCCATCACCAATTCATCATCAATCCTCATAAGGAGGGAGAGATGGAACAACAGCACAATGTCACACCCACGTCATGATGCGTCTCACAATCCAAACATTTGCACAATAAAATAATAAAAACATGGCATGGTGTGGAGTCCTGTCACCTCTGGTGAGTGGATGCAGATGGTGCAAGGAGATTTCAATCCTAACTACCTTCTAAATGACTTTAATACACTTTACACTAGCCGGGGTCTTTCCCTGCAAAACCATTGGCCAACTTACTCGATGCGGTTTTAAGAACCAATTCCCATTGACCAAACTGTGGTGCTTATCAATTTGGGGTCTCACTCCCCCGATTCATCTCCCGGTGCCCTTGCACAATTTCTGGGCTGAGACGTGTAGCTCTCCCAGCAGGTCTACCCACCTGCACACCTCCACCACTGTAGTTGCCACCCGAGCTTACCTAGCTCCTCACCCTAACCTATCTAACTGGGGAAGGCCCCTCCTGGCTCTGTCACCCCTCGGTGCCCTCTCTGGCACTGGGCTACCCGGGTCCGTCCTCCGGATCCTCGGGCCCCATCCACAACTCTAACGGCTCCCAGAGCCCACCTGCGGCCTCACCTGGCCGACATCCTCACAGTGGTGGAGTGTCCATTCAACTACACACACTAACAGGCCACACGCCCAGCCATTTCCACATCACTAATGCACCCATCCAAACTCCATTCTTCCACATGCACCACAGATGCCAATATCCAACCACAATTTACCTGTACCCTCTACCTAACACTTACCCTACCCTCCCCGGGTATTCGTGATGGGGTCCATCTTCCTTTCCCCCATCCACAACTTCGCACCATCCACTCCACTCCACAGTTTCCACCATACTCACTCCACGACTATCCATTCCATACTCCATATATTCCACACTCCATGTATTTCACACAACCATTCTCCATTCACCTGTAGTTGCACACCTGTGCAATCACCTGGTGCCACCTGCACCCTCCTTCCTTCCTGGACCATTTGGGTCAGCACAACACACATCACCATCACTCCCTCATACACTGCTCCATCCACCTGTTCAGTTGCACACCTGTGCAATCACAATTGTTCCTCACTCACTGCTCCATACACTTCCACGCTCAATACACTTTCGATTCTCAACCACACGGCATCATCTTATCTAACTACTCCCCTCTGGAACTTGCGCTTCCCAGTCACCCCTTTAAACTATTGCGCTCCCTCGTCATTATCATCCAACTAATCTACCTGCGTCCCCACTACAGGTATCATTGTCACTACCTAACCTTAGCGTTACCTATGGTCAATCTCTAGGTCCCTACACACGATATCCTAACCCTCCCGGGCTAGTTTTCACTGCCAAACCCCATTGGACTAGTGCTCCTTTGCCCCCGTTTGTGAGGGATGGTGGATTTACCATCCCTTCACATCGGGTATCTCTCACTATTAATTTGGCCCATCCAAATTCCAACTAATCAAAATTTGCCAATCATCTGCCAATCATCACTCTGCCAATCCTTGCCAATCATCAAATTTTGCTTTTCAATTTCGGGTCCAAAACACTATCCTCATCACAGTCTACTCACTAGAGCCTCTCGGTGCGCCAATTCATCTCTAAAGCCCGGCTTCGCACAGCCGAGCAATGAATGCGGGTTGCTTGGTGCCGGCGGTTGGATACGTCCGGCCTTCGGTGCAGGGACGGGGGATTACCCGGGCCGAGATCCCACGCACCATCTCGGCACGGAGCCGTCCAATGGCCCGATCTCGCCCTGCCGGAACGCCTCAACAAAAAGGGGTCGCCATGACGACCCTTCTTACTGGGCCGCCCGTTCCGCCTAGCGGAGCACTGACGCGGCCGTTCAGAGCGCGGCCCGGCGTGGATCGCGTACGGCGGTTCTTTCGAAACCGCCGCGGTCACGATCCCCTCTGGTCCCCGTGGCACACGAAGCTGCCCGGCACGCACCGAAGGCCCGCTTCGGCTATAAGTCGCTCTAACCGCTAACCCGGTTAACGTTGATGCTCCACTTGCATGCTTACACCCCGCAGCCCGTTCCTTGCTCACACGTCCAGCTGTCTCCATGCTCCTCGTCATTGCACCTTCTCTTACACACCCAGGTACACTCATTCCGCTCACAGACTTGGTCACACACCTGACCACCGCACACCTTTGCACACACTCGTCGTTCGCACACCTCACCAACACACCTCTTTGCGCCCCCTCCTCGGTCACCTCCTCTGTGACAACCACGGGTGTGCACTCACTTGCACACCCAATCACGTGCCTCACTACCAACTCCAGTGTGCATTCCCATACGCGCTCTACCATTCCAGGTGTGCATCCTTCCATTCCAGGTGTACATCCTCTCGCACCTGCCACAACCAACTCACGCTCCATGTCACTCTTACTACTTTCACCACCACTCTCGGTCGCGCATTCACCCTCGCTCCTGACAGCGCACTCTTTCCTCATGCACCCGTCCGTTACACACCTTTTTCGCGCATCCTTTTGCGCACACTCTCCCATTACACCCTCCGTAACACTCACCACAGGTGTGCATGCTTCCGTCACATCCCTTGTAACACTCCCCACCCCGCGCTTCCATGTGCCCCCCCGCACACGCGCTACGACCAACTTACTCTCGACAGCACACTCACTCCTCGGCGCGCACTTTTTCCTCACACACCCCATGGTCGGACATTCTCGCACACCTCCTCTTTCGCACTCCGTACCTGTCGCACACTTCACCAGAGGCCTCTCACGAACACCCGGGTCCAAACCAACCCCCAAGCCGACTGAAGCTCCCCTCACACCATATCCATTGCCGCGTATATCGCCACTCACCTCGGCACCTCGTCTCCGCACCTCCTTCGCCACCTGCAAACTCTTTATTTGGTTAGCAAGCACACCATCACGATTTGAGCACCGACATTGTACATATTCCATTACTTCCTCCTTTATCTCCCTCTTAGTTTCCCTCCGTCTCTTCTTAATTTCACTCACCCCCTCTTCCACTTCCTCTAACTTTTGCTTCACCTCTTTTATTTCCCGGTGCGTCTCCTCAATTTCGTCCTCTAACGCCACCTTGACCGTTTCTATATGCGTCCTCACCTCCCGGTCCTTCGTCTCCATTGCCTCCGTCACCTCGTCCAACCTCGTTGTCAGTCCCTCACGTACCATCTGACATTCCCTCTTCGTCGCTATTAAGTCATTTTTGAGTTCTTTTTGTGTCGCTTTTAACCCTCCTAGTACCGCAGTGTTCTTTTGTACCTGCTCCACTAGTTCCGTCTGTCCCACCGTCAGCTGTTCCACCTCCTGCGTCAGGTCTTCTATGCCCCCTTGTAACTTTGCCGTCCCATTTCTCACCTCTTTCTCCATACGCTTCTCACCTCGCTTTACCTCCTCGCGTACCCCCGAGACCTCCTCGCTTACACCTCGTCTTATTTCCTCCCCCATCTCCTCCATCTCTTTGGTAGATGCCGCCCTCATCTGTTCCAATTCATTCCTCTGAGCATCCAATTTACCTTCCAACCCGATTTTCACCTCCTCTATCTGGTTCCCCATCTGTTTGATTTCCCGGGCGGATTGCTCCCCTATTGCCCGCAATTTGCCTTCCATCCTATCTTCTAGCCCCGTTAACCCATTCTTTACCTCTTTTATCCCGTTGTCTAACCCCTCAAATTTATTGTCTAACCCCTCAAATTTATTGTCTAACCCCTCCAATATTGCCCCCATACTGTTTTCCAAACCTCCAATTTGGTTTCCCATTTTCTCCCCCATTCTGTTTTCCAAACCTCCAATTTGATCTCCCAATCGCTCAATTTGGCTCCCCATACTCATCTGTACAGCTGCCTGCAGCTGCGCATTGAGGGCCTGCATGTCAATCCCTCCCACTTGTGCAGCGGGTGCGGCCGCCGTAGCCATGTGCGAGGCGCCATTTTGCGCGCCCGCAACCTCGTGCGCGAGGGCGCCATCTTGCGCGGCTGAAACCTCCTCAACCACATCATCATTTCTCTCCGCCATTTCTTCCCCCCGGTCCTGGGTTACCCCTAACCCCTCTTCTATTTCCCCCACCGGCATCCGATCACCTTGACCAGCCATGGTACGATTTCCAAATTTAAGATTTTAAATAAAACAAAATTTTGGGCCAATCGTAATTTTGAGCGCGCTATTCGCGCTTCAGGTCCGAATCCCACTCCTGGCACCAATTGTTACGGAACCCAACGTCGGCCTATGGTTCCGCTTCGAGGGGGGATTAAGCCCCTCGTCTGTTACGGACCGACGTGGTCCCGGGGGTATGACGCCACGCCCGGTCGGCGCTGGATAGGGTTTTAGGCCCACAAGTCCTATGACCTAAATACCAGCGCTTCCCAGTACGCGAAGGAACACCCCCCGCTCACGGCCACAGCGTAATGGATGTTGCGCCGAGCGAAGCGAACCGCGGCGTGGGCCGTTTACCAAGAATAGACCCGATCCTGAAACGTTGGCCAAATCGTGCCACAGATATTCAATGAGGGAAAAGACAAAGACGACACGGATGTGAAGAAGAGGAAGACGAAGGCAAAAAGGTTTGAAATACGACTATTATTTATTACTATTTACAGGACCAAAATAACCAAGGAAGAAGGAAAGATAACAAAATAAAGACAGAAGGAATCAAGGAGACACAGTGCAATGCTAGCTTACCTACAGTCTTAATTAATACCCAGGACAGAACAAACAAAAGGCAGACTCACACGAATGGGGAATGGAGGCAGGAGTGAATGGCTGGACAGGGAGGAAGGTTCAGCTCGGACCAGAGGACGGCCGGGCCGGGAGGGAGCAGCCGCCGCCCTTCCTCAACAGCAACGCTGCCGTCAACGCTCAAGCTGCGGCGGTCAAAGCTGCGATGGTTCAAGCTGCTGCGGTTCAAGCTGCTGTGGTTCAAAGCTGCTGTGGTTCAAAGCTGCTGTGGTTCAAGCTGCTGTGGTTCAAGCTGCTGTGGGGCATCCCTCTCTCCTCTCCTGGATCACGCAGCTTGGTGTCTCTCTCTGAAGCTCCTTTTTGTGTAACTCTTAGAACTCAATGGTTCGCTCTCCGTGCTTTCTCAGGACTCCTCTCCCAAAGGCTTCCGCGCGCGCTTTTTATAACCCCGCGGGCGATCAAGCCGCCGGCCTCCAGAACACGCCCATCGGTGAGCTCGCCTCGGCCCTGATTGGTCGGCACGGGCTCTCTGGCTCCACCCTTGATGACGATGGGTGGGCACGCCCTTCTTCTCCGAGTGGGAGCACATGGGCAATGGCGGCGAATGCAGTTGGCAATAGAGGCTTTGTGAATGAAAATGAAAGGGGATCTATCTATTTGAATTCGGTGCAATGGAGTATTAATTAATGGAAGACACAGCCTTAACCTACATAGAATAAGGAAATAACTACCAACAAGCAGAGAATCTATGATTGGCTAACGTGATTGTTTATGACCTAATTACAGGATGCCCTTTTGACCTTTATACACAACTGGAGGAAGGAGGGCGATATTTTTACAACAATAAGAAAACACAATCCTCATATCCACAACAATATGTTTTTTTGTGTACGTCCAGCTGCTTTTTGCATGGCTGGTGAAAGATGTGTTTTATAAATGTGTCAGGCTCGCGGCTCGTGAAATTATTATTTTGCCCTGAAAAACCGCGAATTCGCGGAACATGGCCGCGAAAAGGGGGAAAAACTGCAGTTTCGCAGAACACGGCCGCAAATAGAAAAGCAACCGTGAATTTGCGGGACATTTTCTGCGAATCGAGAAACATGTCGCATTTTATCAACCACAAATATACAGATTCCGCAAATAGCGGAACCGCGAATAGCGGGGTCCGACTGTATATCGTGTGAGTGTGAGATAAGGATGGTTACCTAAAATGTCTCGCAAAGCTTCTCAAATAAGCCAAAAATACCTGGAAATGTATCTGAGAGTAAGGGGTGTGCCTCTGCACAACGAAAGAGTGGGAGAACTATCTCAGCTCACCGAAGGGGTATACAGACCAACCTGTCCTGCAAACTCCCGATTATGAGGGCCAATGCAAGGCCCGAGGAGATGGGTGTATGCTACCCAAATCCCCGATGGATCACTACCAGTGGGTCGACTTTGAACCTCGTGGAAATGCCTCCTGTGAACCTGACAGGCTTGGTGATTATTTAATGGATGTCTACAATTCCTATGATAGGTGGCAAAATATTGGAAAGATGATGCTGTGTGTCATTACCAAATAACATTAAAGAACTCTTTGAGAAAGGACATCTTCACAACATGAAAATACACAAAGCTTATGTATCTGGATTGAGAAGGACCTATATGAGGTTTGTGAATGCAGAGGGTAAGACCAACATCAACTTTTAAAACGATATTTAACACTAATCATGTTTAAGGGGGTGGGAGGAGGGGTGGAAGATTTGAGTGCTGTTATAAATGCAGTATATTGTTTGTTTCGTTCCAGGGAGACAAGATAAGTTGTACTTGATTTTTACATCTAGTGTGTGTGTGTGTGTGTGTGTGTGTGTGTGTGTGTGTGTGTGTGTGTGTGTGTGTGTGTGTGTGTGTGTGTGTGTGTGTGTGTGTATGTGTGACTGCCGCCACTCGCTTGTATCATCAGGAAATGGTACGAACTCGACACGTTTCATCGACGGATAATTATTGTACTTCATATGTTTTTGAGAGTATCAACACCAGAAGGCAGTATTCTTTGCAGGCCAACTTTGATAAACAAACAAAATAACTCACACCCCAAATCATCAGTTCCCCCGGGCACAATTATCACATCTCAAAAACAAAGCAACAAAATTTCACAAAACCCCCAGAGATTCCAACCGTAATTCACTCTGGACCAAGCGTCACTACTTCTGGTGTTGGGCTGGAATCCCTGGTGTTGGGCTAGCGGCTAGGGTGCCGGCTTAGGATCCTAGGATCCTGGGTTAGAATCCCGGTCAATTGCTGAATTAACGCCTGGGGGGTTGACTCAGCCTGTCATCCTTCCGAGGTCGGCTAATTGAGTACCAGTTCACTGGTAATTCCCTGCTTGTCGTTAAAGGCGGCAAAAAGGGTTGGCGTCAGGAAGGGCATCCGGCCGTAAAACATTGCTTCAAAAAGGGGACCGAAAAACAACAACAACCACAGTTCCCGAAAAAGGCCAACCCCCGCTTGCGGGAAAAATGGCCTCTAAAGGTGGGTTTTTTTTTTTTTTTAATGTTTTTGAGAGTCTGATATGCATCCAGGAACAAAACAATTATGGTTAACCACTCTGAAATTACCAATGTTTCGTTTAAATGCTGAAAATTATGTTAAAAATACGACTTGACTTACTGATTTTTCTCCAGCAAAGGCAGGTTAAAAGTTCCCTAGATGGTGGAAGCGAGTTACTAGAAGCGCACATAGCGTATGCGCTTAAGGCCTCATTAGCATCCATAAGTCATTTTGAAAGTCCCGTGTTGTATATCGTATATATTCATAAGTAAAACCTCGGAGGTCATTCAACAATGGCAGTGAAAGTCTAAACGATTCTAATCAATCTGGTTTAGTAAGCTCATATCATGGATATTATTCTAGTTTTAATCAGGAAAATTGTGTGTTAAAAAAAGAATATTGTATCCAAAAAGCTAAACGTTCTCAAATACTTTATCTAAATCATTTAATTCAAAACAAAAAGTGAAAATCAATAACGATGTTAATTTTTAATTTTAGAAGTTATAGCAAGCTTAAATCCACGTCGGGTTTCATTACAATTCTTTAAACACATTTTGGAGACACGACGTACAGGAAAAGTGAATTGCATCCATCTTGCCGACATGAATAACTGTGACTTCCTCCCTCATCACATTTTCCCCTGGCTCCTCCTTGGCCCAGTCACTCAGCTCATGTTCCACTTCTTCCCAGAGGGGTTGCAGCTCTCGACACAAGTGACACCATGGTGCATAGAACTGAGAGGAAGCAAAAATGGGGATGCTTTTACAAACGTAACCATTGTATTAAAGCTATCAAACAAACCTGCTGCTTTGATAAACCGACGGTTCAGTATATCTGACACCTGCATGTCTGAATGCTGGACTCATCTTCTCATATAGAATTATCATGGCCTCAACATACCTATAAACGTTCCAGGACTACTATTTTACCACAAAACAATCGAAGAAGTCAAGCTGGTGATATATTTAGAATCAGTATACGAATGTTCATGGGAATCTCTACAATGGCAGTACAATCCTCATAATGTCAACCATATGTGTCAACACAAAAACGCTCTTCTACCGAAAAGCCCTGGATACTAAGTTGACCGTGAGTCACTACTTGGTCAAGAGTGGTGTTTTCACGCATGCAGACCGTTCACAGATGAATGAATGAATCAACAATTGGCATGAATGCATCCAATGATTGAATGATGTAATGAATAAATAAATAAATAAAATACGAATCAACTTGAAATGCAACAATGAATCTCAAGAAACTTGCAATCAAAGGGAGACATAACTGACTTGAAAACCAGCATCGGAAATGAAATACAATTGCCTGAAGAAACGAAATGTGAACAATTAACGACAAACTTGGGATGAAGATAAAACGCAATTGTCCCGAGAAAAACGTCGATGAAAACTCAATGCAATTGATTTATGACAAATAGCATTTTTCAACATGTACTCGTATTTACCTAGCTTATTATCACATTTCATGAGGTGGTAACTAAAGATTTAGAAAAATGAAGGCTAGTCCCAACATGTACCAAGTGGTCAAAATTAACCAATCAGCGTTTTGAAAATTACCCAATCAAAAGTTACTGAAAATAAAGTTGAAAATCGACAAAACTCTTTCATGTCGACAAATAACATTGCTCACGATTTATATGTAAATTTTGTTCATATTCGTTCAATTTAACGTACAAGTTCAGTCCAGAGTTTGTTTTGTTTTTTTTCCCCATCCCCACCACTCTTTGGTTAAAATGTCGGATCCACATGCTGATGCAAGTGGGGAGAAAATAGACTCCAAAAGCAAGACCCGGCTCACTGACAAGTAATGACCCAGTCTATTTTGACTCTTTCGTATTACCAATGTATTATTCTGCTATAATATTAGTCTGTCTCCAAATAATATTGTATCAGTCATCCATTGCACTCGTAAATATCAGTGTTATACTTTACCTCCCCCAGCTTTTAGCACATCTTTGACACCCTTTAGTTGATATGGCCTATTGTGAGATAAGGCCATCAGATTCCTCCTGATGACTCCAACTTTGTCTTTTTGCTTTCCTCCTGATACTCCAGTGCTGTATTTGGTGAATATTTGATTTATTTTGTATACCAAGTTGAGGCTCGTAGAAAAGCTAACACATAGAACATATAATAAAGGGAGCAGGAGACAAGAAGGGGAGAGAGAGGGAAGCACAACAACAGTAGAGAACAGGGATATGATACTCAAATGATACTCCCGATACTCCAGTGTCAGTTATTTTATTTGGTCATACAAGAATATGTGTATTTGTATAGATTGTTCCACCAATGTCTGACATAACTGGGTTGTCAATTCGATGAAAAATCAAATGTAAGATCAGATACTGCATTTTGAGTCATAAGAAGGAACCCGAATAACTAAAGTGAAAATATGGAATCATCAGGAGGAACCTGGATAGGATTAGGATTTCAGCCGCTGCTCCACAACCCTCAAACCCATCCAAGTGCAGCCATGTGAGCCTTACAGATATTTTGACAGGTGGAAAAATATTTTCCATATATGAGCTGTTTGTATTGGCAACACATCTGGCTGTGACATTCATTCAAATGCGTCATCCCAAATGTTATGTCTCCCTAAACCTTAATAATAGACGTGGTATCATTGACAAACTTCAATCATGGCACAATATTCTCCAAGCTCTTGAATGCACTTCCTCCAGTGGTCAAAAAACTGTATTTGATCCCCCAAAAAGAACCTTTCCTTCTGAAGTATCCTTAATGCAGTGGATATAGTTCTGCATATCTCCTCTTCATGCCAGAAGGGATCAAACAATGACCGAACAGTTCTCAGGTGCAGACAAGTGTTTGGAAGAATGGCCAAAAAATGTACTCGTGCGTTTATTGTGCATCTTTCTTCTGCATCGACATGATTAATTCATTAGCAAGAGTATGGAAGTCTTCTTTACTGAAACTTACCACAGCCGCATCATTAGTAATAGATAGTTATTTTAATTCCTACGGCAAAACAAATCCTTTGAGAAACTTCATATTTACCAGAAATTTCAGTACATAAATAATGAGACAGTATAAAGGTAATTTTGCATTCATACACACCTTTTACTTTAAAAGTTAAAGGTGGGGTAATATAATTTTTTCGATGAGCCTCATTGCTCAGTTTTATTAGCACTGAGGAAGCGCCTCTAGCGAATGACTTCCAGCCAGTGTAACGCGAATTCCTGTCACAGGAATTCTGAGATCATATAAGTGTGACGTGGCAGTTCCTGATTGGTTCGTGTTGGGGAACCCCTTCTCGCTGCCGACGTGACGTAAATTCACGCACGCGCACTGGTGAAGCGCGAGATTCGGCCCAAGGTTCTTATTATTATTATTATTATTTTTGTATACAAGATCGAGGCTCGAACCATGATCGAGGCTCGAAATTCCATGCCCGAACCTCAGCGCAATCCAAGAGGATTCATTGCTTGTTTATTTTGTTACCCACAAAATAAATTGCCAAACAAGTAGAACACTGTACACATTTATGTCCATTTGAAATAATTATGGCTTTGGAGTGTGGTGTGGATTGAAGAAAATCTCTTGATGCTTTACATTTATAGTGAACCAGTTTCATCACCATGTCCTACGTTCTTCTGTGTGCTGTCACTTGTCATAACATCTGAGCTGTTCATGCAATTAATACTCATTTATAAACTATATTTGTTTTAAAACAAAACCGTGTTCACATTATTCATGTGCCCTTTCAAGAATGTACCTACAAAACACAAAAGGTGAAAATCAACACAACACACTTATTATCAAGGTTCCCAACCATCATCATTTTGTCTGTCTGTTAATATTTATGAATTGTATAATTTCTGTACAGAGATAATATAGTAGCATCATTTGATCTCATTATATATATATATATATATATATATATATACAGACTTGGCATTTAATATGGAATATTTTTTTTGTGGGGGTGAATTTACTTTTCACGATGACCTAGAACCAAAAGTTCATTGGAATTATGTTGAAATTATTCTAGATTTTGTTAATGTGACCTTTAAAAGAAACAAAAACCACATTTGACATTTGACAAAAACCACTGATACCCTATTTCGCGCTGTCCGGAAGGGACGTCATAGGCCTCGGGTCGCGCCTGGTCAGTCAAAGACAAGGGGACTAATCCCCCCTTGGTAAGGGGAGAAGGCCGGAGACAGGTAGGTAGATCTGAATAGGTAGGTACTCGACTGTCGGGATAGTGAATCTACCTGTAATAAGTTATGTGTGTTAGTCGATTTGTCGGGGTAAGTGTATACCTGTGACATACAAGGATGTATATATACACAAGACACAATGGAACAACCTGTAAAGTGGAAAGCACACAATGTTGGCTCAGGACTGCCCCTCTGTGACTTGAATGTGCTATTAACAACCAAGAAACATTATGCAGAGTTTACTGTGAACCTTGCTTCTCTCCCCTAAAGCAATCTTTTACCAAAACCTTTGAGAAAATAAATTGCAAAGGTACGTACACCAAAAGTCCTGACTAAATCTAAGATTATAAAATCAACTGTTAGAAATAATTGAACAAGTTGAATGAAATGAATGAGAAACTAAAACTTACATAGACAAGCCATATTTGGTCCTTCCTTTGCTCGTGCAGCCTAAAAGGTACAAATCTGAGTTTGATCAAAGGAAAACAATACATAAGAAACAGGTAATCATAATAATAATGATAAAACAACAAAGCTCAATACAAAACACTTGCTCAACAGTCAGAATCCCTGAGAAGCTTTGATCAATACTTGAATGGAACACACAAACGTTCATATGCCGATACAATTCACAAGCATGTTATTTTAATTATATATGTCAATGACATTTTTACGAGATAATGAAACAGGATAATGCAAATACGAGTAATACACAATCTACTGTGACACAAATAGGGGACAAGATTGTGGTAACTCTGAGAGAGAAGTAGGGAAGAAGAAAACAGTTTCAGGAGAGACAAGTAATAGTAATCTGAGTGAAGGGCACAACATGATAGTGTCATGAGGTGGGTGGGGGAGTTGTGGAAAAGGAGAGGTAAAACATTCCATCTTTTTTGCGTATGTTTGAACACAGGAAGATGCAGAAACATTGAAGTTGTGAAAATGTTTTGTTATTTTGTAATCCCTTTCCAAAAGCAATGGTGTCAGCTTGCAATTCAAACTACTGCACATATCGTCTCACTTCATAGGTTTTCATGTCTCGATTCTGAAGATAATGTCCCTCATCAATGCATTTCATCTTCACGAATCTTATATCCTCGAGTTCCTGCAATGCGAGTCCTATTTTGGTGCACATTTCCTTTAAAATAACACCACAGAAAGTAATATTGATGGTTAGATCAGTCGTAGGATGGAAGGGTCTGCTTACTCACCTTTGAGCTGTCTATTTTGGGTTTGAATATCGGCCCAGCTGTAAACTGTCATCCTGGTGCTTCACAGGCAGGGTGAGGCATCAATATGTGTGTGCCATCCCTCAGATGGACATTATACGTGGTGTTTCATCTTCTACTAGCAATTAGTTGGTGGACGATAAAGATCCTACAGTGTCCATCGCAAAGAGGAGACTATTGTTGGCATCCTGGCTAAATTCCAAATGCCTGCCCTGACTATTACTGGGAAAACAAAGGCAAACCATCCAGTGTAAACCTTGCTGTGGGACTGCTTTGTCAGCACCCAACCTGCCATTGGGCAGAACAGGAGAAACAACGGTTAGAAGACTTCATGGACCATGTCACCAAACCTAGAGCTGATATGACCACTGAAGTGTTCTAGCTCTTCCCTGAGCCTCCACGATGTTAATATAAAAAAAAAAAAAAAAGGGTGGTGCCGACAATTCAGCAATTCATGGGCTGTATGGGATGTGGCCCTGTCCTGTTGAAAATAAATGTTCTTCAAACATTTGAACATGATGTTCAGGAGTGACATTGCAAGTGCACACTCTATAATGTTCAAAAAAAGTATGGTCCTATCTATATATTACTACTGTACTTTTGTTAACAGCACAACAACCAACCCACGGAGACGTTTTTGGTAAAGCTATTGGGGATTTTCTGAGCCCCAAGAGCTGCAGTTGCACTCGTCCCAAAGTTTGTCTCAACAGCCGGTCGACAATATGCTCATTATCCTAAAACTAGGGCATTGCCCGTACTATATCTATATCTAAAATTATATCCCCCCCCCCTCTATTTACATGAAATGGTTTGGTCCAAAGCGAACGGCTTCCGGAGTTTGGTAAAGAAATCGCCATCGCGTGCACAAACGCGCAGGAAAGCGAATGAATCGCAAATTCGTTTTTATTAGTTTTAAAACATAGTTTAATGCCAACATAGTTTGCAAACGTGAAATAAATGAATACGCTCTCAAATGTGCCATCCGAGGCAGAGTGTGTCCGCCACGTTCGGCACACGCGATAGTTCGCTGCTCTCTGATTGGTTGAATCGTTTTTTGGACATAGCTCGGTAAGTAATTGTCCGATTAATATGAAACCTTGAAAAGGCACATCCTCGGGTCCCCAGCAATATACCTGGCAAGTTAAAAGTATATCGGACCCGTGGTTGTCGAGAAACAGCGGTCACAGACAAACGTACAAACAGAGATTACTGGAATTATAGATAGACTAGGGCATTGCCCGTACTATATCTATATCTAAAATTATATCCCCCCCCCTCTATTTACATGAAATGGTTTGGTCCAAAGCGAACGGCTTGCGAGTACGGTGACAATCCCCCCCCTCTATTTACATGCAATGGTTTGGTCCAAAGCGAACGGCTTCCGGAGTTTGGTAAAGAAATCGCCATCGCGTGCACAAACGCGCAGGAAAGCGAATGAATCGCAAATTCGGTTTTATTAGTTGTAAAACATAGTTTAACGCCAACATAGTTTGCAAACGTGAAATAAATGAATACGCTCTCAAATGTGCCATCCGAGGCAGAGTGTGTCCTCCACGTTCGGCACACGCGATCGTTCGCTGCTCTCTGATTGGTTGAATCGTTTTTTGGACATAGCTCGGTAAGTAATTGTCCGATTAATATGAAACCTTGAAAAGGCACATCCTCGGGTCCCCAGCAATATACCTGGCAAGTTAAAAGTATATCGGACCCGTGGTTGTCGAGAAACAGCGGTCACAGACAAACAGACGTACAGACGTACAGACAGAGATTACTGGAATTATAGATAGATGAAGAAAATGCAACATAACCTTACAGTCGCCTCTTTTGTCACCGGCTGAAAGTGCCCAGGCAATCAGAAGCTTCTGTCGATGCAAATCAAGGTCCTTTGTGAGTATTCTTGTATTCTTATTCATTATCTCATTCATTCATTCATTCTCTTTCTCTCTCTCTCTCTCTCTCTCTCTCTCTCTCTCTCTGGAAAGCAGCAGTACCGCCGATGCAATGCCCCCTGCTGGTTAGCTTTGCAAAGCCTTATACACTTTGCGAACGTTACTGTGGGACCGTGGCAGACAGGATGCCCGTTTAACGTCCATCCGAGGGAGGGTACACACGTTAATGAACCACCCTGCCTGTGAAACACCAGGACGGCAGTTTATAGCTGGTTTGGGATTCAAACCCAGGCTAGGCAGCTGAGAGGCGAATGTGCGTATCTGTAGGCCATCTAGCCAGCCCAGCATTCTTATTACAGATTCCTTGTTCACTAGAAGTGTGGATGAGAGTCAGCATACAGACCTACCTGGGATCATCACTGCTAAGCGCATATTCTCCATTACCTCGGGTGTACAGGTAATGTGTGACCTACCATTCACTTTGAAAAGTTATCACATTGCACCGAATGGTATTTGCAGACTGAGTTTCATTCACATGGAAATCAAGTTTGAATACTCTCTGAGCTTGAGCAATTGAGCCAATGGCAAAGAACATATCCACGACGGCAGATCTTTCTCTGACAGTGCAACAATAAATGTCTTCAAAATATGAAGCTCTTATCTGAAAATGAAGAAATGACTATGCCCATGCATGAACACGATTAACACCAGTGATAGTTTCAATGCTTCTGTGTCTCACTGCTTATAGAAGGCAGATTGCTAAAGAGGGATGCAACCTGGAAATACGGTGATTAGTGGAGGATAATAACACACAATGAAGGGAAAGAACAGTGGAATGGGTGGGGCGTGGGAGGCATGGGAGGAGTGTGTCTCATTATTATTGATAATGTTCCGTGTTTGCTTCAAAAACATACGTTTCATTCAATTCAATGACTTCCATCGATACACTCACAGCAAGCAGTCCAACTGGAGGGAAGGGAGAAAGGGGAAAAAAACGGATATATGAAGATGTAAATATTACGAGGAAGAAGAAGAAAGTTAAATTTCAATTTCCTAACCTGAGGACCATGAAGGGTTGTGCACATCTAATGCAAATCAATGTAGTTCAGTAGGAGGGCTTGAGTTATTAAATCAAGACCACAGTCACATATGGAGTCACATTACATAGAGGCAGAAAAAATGTATTGTCCAAGATTTCTTAATGTTTCTCCCAGCACTATGTAAATTTAATTAATAAACCAAATATCAAGAAAATCGAATCTAGAGCCAGATATTAAAATCCTGCTGTTGGCTTAACCGTTAGGGTGGCTGGCTTGGAATCTTAGGGTCCCAGGTGTGAATCCCGGTCGGCCGTTGAATTAACACCAGGGGGGTTGACTCGGCCTGTCATCCTTCCGAGGTCGGCGAAATTATAATACTAAATGATAAATGATAATGCACTGGTATTATAGGGGCACTGCATCAGTCGCACAACCGCACCCTCAGCCAATGATGCTACCTGCAGTCCTGTGCTACATTCGAAAGAAGAAGAAGAAGCCACACGTTCTCCTTTGCCCTCATTACTATCTTCCTCCGTCCATTGGCTCCACTAGGTTTCTACTTGATGAAACTCCAGTAACTTGCGAGGCCTTCATTGTACATTGCTATTTGAACTCATTTTATTCCATCTGTTCAACAACCAATCGAATTCAACTGTAACTCTCAAATTTGAAATAGTTTGACAATTGCACATTTTTGTCGAATGATAATACTTCCTACTCATGATCATTTCACGCAACCAGTGACAAATCCAGCATCAATTCCCCACTTCTATAATGTCTGTGTCGTTAAGCCGTGTAATACTGGCTTCCACCTGGTGGCACTATAAAACAACACGACAGGCATTTTAAAGGCCATTTTCCCTGCTAGAGCGGGGGTTAGCCTTGCGGTCCCCATGACAATCTTCTCCATTTTGCCCTATTTTCTGCATCTCTCCTTGTTAACCCCCTTGCCCGCATTTCTTCTTCCACCATCTTTAGCCAAGTCTTTCTCGGTCTTCCCCATCCACTTCTTCCTTCTACATTCATTTCCATCACTCTTCTCAACCAGTCACTTTCATCCTTCCTCAACACATGACCAAACCATCTCAACCTGTTCCTCTTCACAGCATCAATCACAGGCTCTATTCCCATCATCTTTCGCAATTCATCATTTGTCTTCCTCTCTCTCAATGATACTCCACACATCCACCGAACCATTCGCATTTCCACCCTTTCCAACCTTCGTTGCTGCTCTACGTTCATTACCCATGTCTCGCTCCCATAAATCATAACACTTCTCACACATGCAGCATACACCTTTCCCTTCAGCTTCAACGACACTCCCCTCCTATCAGCACGCCACTCAGTTCCCGAAACTTCTTCCATGCACATCTCACTCTAGCAACCGTTGCCGAGTCTGATCCACCTTCTCCATTCAGCATGTCTCCGAGGTAGCAAAATGTTTTCACACCTTCCAGCTTCATGCCGTTTCCAAGATCCAACTCAACATTTCCTCCATCTGCAGCTCCCTCTGTGCACACCTTACACTTGAATGTAGCTGCCACACTGGTTAATGACCCTCTCAGACCACTACATTTTTGATGAACCCACTCAGCGCACATTGTACATTGAATGGAGTTCACTCCGACACCCTTCCTGCACACAGCACATGGCCACTTCCCAGTTCTTTCCACCTCCCCACATGCTTTACCACTTGCCATCACCTTCGTCTTTCCTATATTCACCTTCAGACCTTTTGTCTCCATACATTCCTTCCAGTTGTTCATCTTTTCCTTCAGTCCATCCATACTTTCTGCAATCAACACCAGATCATCTGCATACAACAACTCCCACGGTAAACCCTCCTTTACGGTCTGAGCCAGCACCTCCATCACAGCTACAAATAGTAGTGGACTTAGTACCGACCCCTGATGCACTCCCACCTTCACCTCAAACTCACCACTGTTCCCGTCCTTCGTCCTTACAGCTGTGCACGCTCTTTTGTACATTGCCATCACAACTCTGATCAACCATTCCTCCACTTCTAACATGGTGGCATGGTGGCACTATATGATACACATTTACAAAGAGAGAATTGGAGAGCTCCCCCACCATGAAACCTAGGGTTATGAATTTGTTTTTCTTTACCCCCTAAATCCTTCCAATGCACTGCTCAAATACAACCACCAGTTTTCAACTCATTCCATCCAGTTCATAAACGTCAAACAAGCAAACAAACAGACACTTCTCAAATTGCATACAGTATGACTGCTCAACCAAGCCATTTTTGCTTGCTCCATTACAGATTGTATCCTAGCTTTTCCAGACATCTTGCCGATAATAAGGCATGAAAGCAAAAGTTCCCCCAATAATGTGAAGAACATTCAGAGTGAATTTGCAGAGATTTCAATGAGAGCTATCTGCTCTGTACTGGCAAAAGTATCAGATCAGGAGTAGGAGTCACCCTGTCGACACATCTCTCCGGCAATACGGGACTTTCAAAATGATGCTAGTGTCGAAGTAATTTCATTTCCTTCCATTTTAATTTGGCCTTGCATTCTTTTAGAACAGAATATAGGTCGATGTTCTCTCAAATGTGTTATTGTATCTCATATGCAAAGCCAACTTGCATTTTCCATATGAAATGAACACAAGAATTCTTGTCTTATAGTGTAATGGCCTCCACAACTGATAAGGGTGAACCTTGAGGGGATTGGTGTGATGCTATGAGCATGTGTCTAAACCCTCTGGGCAAGCTCCCAGCGGAGATATCTTATCTTTCCTTTGCGCTAACCCCTGTGTATATAAACAGGATGTGCTGGTAAATATATTTTGAGAAAGCACCCGGCCAATTTCGTGCCCTCCTATTTTTCCGCATGTGTAACTGCTCCGTAATAAAAACGGCTCGTATTCTCAAGGGGTTTGTCCTAAGTTCTTCTCAGACAAGCGGACATCGAGCCACGATACTAGTAACAGTAATCAAAATGATGCCGCCCCAGAATGCACATGCGCAGAAACTACAGGAAACTGCCGTGCTGGGGGTGAAATTAAGTATTTTAATGTGTACGAGATCAGTGTTTCCTGAAATAGCTCACAAAGCTTCTAAAGTAAGCTGAAAATACTTGGAAATGTACCTGAAAGAAAGCGATGTGCTTCTGCACAACAAAGGACTGGAATGATTTTCAATTTTGCTTGACTTTAAAAAAAATCTTGCCAGACAGGCAGACAAGCAAAATATATATATCTCAAGACTGGTGTTGGCTTAGCGGTTAGGGTGCCGGCTTGGGATCCTAGGATCCTGGGTTCGAATCCCGGTCGATCGCTAAATTAACACCAAGGGGGTTGACTCAGCCTGTCATCCTTCCGAGGTCGGCAAATTGAGTACCAGCTTGCTGGGATGAATGATCCCGGTGTGTACCCTGGTTTAGAATAGGTACACCGTATCCCTGCGCATCGTAAGAGGCGACTAAGGGTTGGCGCCAGGAAGGGCATCCGGCCATAAAAACATTGCCTCAAATAGGGAACCATGATTGTCATGGGGCCCGCAAGGCTAACCCCTGCTCTAGCGGGGAAAATGGCCTTAAAACGATCATTCATATTCATTCATTCATTCATTCAAGACTGTCTTGGAATTCTTTTTGACTTATTAAATGTCTTATCTTTTGCAAAAAAAAAAATTGTGTCTTTAGCACCTGAAAAGGTAGAGAAAGTTTTTTTGCAACCCTGGACTCTGACTCTGCTACTGGACCTGATGGCATCAGCTTATGTGTCCAAAAAAGCTCTGCTGCTCTTGCAGATCATTAGCGCCAGGTCATCTTCCATCTGCTTAGAAATCCGCCAACATCGCTGCATTACATAAAAGGGTGCAAAAACTGATCTTGATCCTTAAGTACTGACATATCAGCTTACTTGCAATGATCAGCAAGGTCATGGAATCCATCATCGCAGTTGATATGAAATCCTTCCTTCTCTACAACAACCTCATCTCAAACACTAATTTGGTTTCTGACCAGGTCACTCCACCTTTGACCTGCTGCTTCTACTCACCCAACAATGGATGGAGGCCCTCAATGTCAGACATGAGTTCAGGGCCATCTCTCTGGGATATCTCGTGCTTTTGATACAGTCTGGCATCCTGCCTTACTCTCCAAACTGTCTGCCCATGGCAACCAAGGCCAATTCCACACATGGCTTACTGACTTCATCTACTGTCGTAGGCAACATGTGGCACTCAACGGAATCCTTTGATCTCCTCTGCCTGTCAAGACTGAAGTGCCACAAAGCAGTGTTCTGGGTCTTTTCCTATTATTGATCTCCATGAATGATCTCTCTGACTTTCTGAAAAATTCTCTTTATCTATTTGCTGATGACTCCACCCTCTGCCATGGCATCCCTCATCCTTCAGACAAGCAGGATGCAGCGTCTTCCCTTTCTTCAGACCTGGAAAAAAAAAATCACAAGCTGGTCAAACACTTGGAATATGTCTTTGAAGCCTGATAAATCTCACACTTTTACTATCTCTCTCCGAAAGGACCATCTGGCAAACTCTCCTATCTACTTTTAACAATCTTCTTGAAGAAGTTCAGTCATTCATACTCCTGGGTCTCACTATCAGCCATGATCTTTCTTGGTGGGTAAACTACATTTCAAAGTTTGCCTCTATAGCCAGCCGCCTGGGCATCCTCCGTCGTACAAAGTCCTTCCTTGTCACACCTGAACTCATATCCACAAACAAGCCTTTTATCCACAGCTTGATTGAGTATACTGCTCTCCTATCAGGGCTGGCTCCCCTGCCTCACACCTTGCTCAACTTGAAATCAAGGCCTTCAAGATTATTGGAATATCGCCATCCTTTCTGGGCCACCTTTTTGATCTTGCACCCTCTGGTCCTTCCCTGGTTTGTTCCCCCAAAATCTCCTCCCCAGATCTCTGCACGGCACACATGGTCGACCATAAACTCCCTTCTGATATGAAACTACCTAAATCCAGGATCACTGCTCAGCTTCCACTCATTCATTCCCCCTTTTCCCAACCTGTGGAACCAACTTCCACATTTTCTTCATTGTCATTCTTTGCTCCAGGTCTTCAAGACAGATGTTTATCACCATTTCAGATCATCCCCAATCCAAAACCATTATCTTTTCTACCCTCGTTAAACCCACACCACCACACCCAATCCCTCCTCCTTCCAAGTTTCCAGTTTTCCCTCCCGAGAGTTTCCTTCTGTATCCATATTGTCCACCTTATGCATCCTCTCCTGCTCCTCATTCCTCCTGACACCCATTGTTGGTCTAGGTCTCCCTCTAGCTTGGCCTTGAACTCTCTGGTGTTTCCTCTCTCTGGTCTGGTTGGTGTTTCCCCTCTCTCTCTACTTTTCATTTTGTGCTGTTGCATCCTGATACGTTCAGTGTACTAGTACAAGCTCTTCCATGGGCCTCGACTATATATACAAAAATAGAAATAAAACCATCTCACTCCTCTGCACATGCATGAGCCAGAGCCAAAATTCAAAGCCAGAGTAAAGTACTGCTAAACTACAGGTTCGTGTTGCGATTCATGTTCCGATTCGTGTTTAAAATATACCATTCAATTGAAATTAAGGTGTTCCTCGATCATAAACTGATGTTTGTGGACAGCCAGACAGACAGACAAAAATGAAAAATCACTCGTAGAGCGACACTTGGCAAAAGAGAACAAAGTAGAATGGCACTCAGTAGAGCATCCTTTTGACCTCAAAAATAATTAGTGGTTGAATTATGTGACCTGATATGCAAATGGCCTTCAACTTTTAAGTTAATCAAATGAAAATTGACAATTTTAGAAATCTGGCCTATGTTGACCTTTTGGCCTATGATGATCATGATGATGATGATGATGATGTCTAGTCTCCTCAGGAAATGATGGCATTGCCTTTCTATGGCTGATACACACGGGTAAGTGTGAGGGAGGGGTCACCACTCCTCTCCGTCCCTCTGCTGACCGTTGGCGAATTCACCATCTTCCGCCCATGCTGTTGGAGTCAACTGGACTCTCATCCACCAGATGTGCAGAGTCATCTGCCATTTAAACCGCATGGCTGTGGGCCATTAACCTGGTAAGGGGGGCTGACAGGTACTACACCTTGCCCACAGGTGACCTGGGGTTATGCAAGGCAGGGGCATCCATCTCCCTGAGGTATCAGGAGACACCCACATACCCAAGACACCCGCACCCACATTGGCCTATGTTGACCTCAAAATTAGTTGGTGGTTGGTTTCAGTAAGCCGACATGCAAATCCTATTTAGATTTCAAGTCAATCGGATGAAAATTGAGGTTTTTAGAAATTTGAGAATATCTTTCTCAAATATGTTTGTGTGTTTGTGTGTGTTTGTGTTGTTTTGTGTATGTTTGGCCTATGTTGACCGTTTGGCTTATTTAGATCTGCAAAATAGTTGGTGGTTGAATTCAGTTCACTAACATGTAAATCCTATTAAAAGTTCAAGTACATCGGGTGAAAATTGAGGATTTTAGAAATTTGAAGAAAAGAGGTTGACCTTTGGCCCATGTTGAGCTTTGGACTTTTTGACCTCAAAGATATATAGGATTTTGTTGGACCACGAACTCTACCATTTGGTGAAGTTTCGTGAAGATCGGTTTAAAAATGTGACCTGGAGGCAAGTATGTGAGCAGACAAACAAACAAACAAAGAACATATGTCACCCACAGGGTGAACCGTATCTTGCCAAAATGTGAAAATTCCGTTTTTTCGTCATGACGTCATCAAATGACGTCATAGCGTCAAACTGTTTACAGATCTGGGAAGCACTCATCAAGGGCATTCATATGAGGTATTACTCGATATGGTACCTACGATTTCAAAATTTGACCTTGGGGTCAATAATTTTCGACCTCCAGCGCTAACCATGAAGGTCAAGGCCGATCGCCACCAAAAACTAATCAGCTGAGCGCCGGACCATATACTAGATTCCCATGAAGTTTGGAGACGATCCGATCAAAGTTACTCAAAAAATTAGTGTTTCGTCGACCTCCATGATTGACCACAAAGTGACCTTGACCTTTGACCTTGACCTTCAAAATTTTGTGTGCTGAAGGGTATCTCTATAGGACTCTGATATGCGAAGTTACAGGAGTTTCCAATAATAACTGTGGTCTACAGAGTGATCTAAACGTGAAAAAAAAATGATTAACCACAAACAAAAAAACAAACAAACATACAAGCTGACTAATACATCTTGCAAAAACTTCGTTTTGGCAAGATAACAAACACACAAACAAACCGGAGTGATCAACATACTTGTGGAAAAAAAGTTTTTTTGCCATGTAATGACCCAATTGCTTCACCCCACTTTTCCCTTCCCACGCATTGGGTAACAATATTGTAGAACAAATATTTTCATTTGAAGACGTACAAATGTATAGCATATGCCTGTTGGCTGTTGCTCTCAAATTATATCTAGATAGCTCAGTTAGTAGTTTGCTCCCTGTTGAGAGGAGCAGAATGCCAATCAAGATCAAATCCACTGCTTGGAGGAAGCTGTTTAACAATTAGTATAATCCACGTTTGGGCACTTCCCCCAACTGCAGATCATGTTCATTATAACAGTGCAATGAGTACTACCTACAGTAAGAAGAAAAGCTTAGTGTTGATATGACACCCTAGTCCATGGCCAAATGCCTTCTTGGTGTCCAGTCTCCTCCCCTATGATCCTCTCCGCTTCTTCTTCTTCTTCTTCACATTTGCGTACCTAATAATGTCACTCCCACCAACCCCACGGGAAACATCCTCCACACACATCGTCGCCTTATTTACCTCTTCATTTATGTACACTATCACCCTCTTCCTTCCTTACTCGAATTTAATATTCCTCAGAAAAAAAAAATTTGTTTCCTTTAAATTCCTTCAATTCGTTTATTTATCGAACTGTCGAATTTCTCCAGCGTTTACATTTTTTTAAAGCAATCAATGTACTGTATTTCTTATTATACAAATATATTTCCATTTTTACTCTATGAAGCAGATCCCGAAAACAAATAAAAATGTAATCACATATCAGCATTGGAAATTGAATCGATTTACACAAGAAAAAATACATCATAAACAGACGTATGCAACATGAAACAGGACGAACCGAACAGCGCCACTCCAGCTGTCTTCGCCATGCCTGCCTTCTGTTCTGTTTCCCTCCTCTGTTGCTGTCTCCTCCCCTTTCGCTGTCTCCACCCCTCTCGCTGTCTCCTCCCCTCTCGGCATCTTCCCCTCTCGCTGTCGCCTCCACTCTCGCTGTCTCCTTCCCTCTCGCTGTCTCCTCCCCTCTCGCTGTCTCCTCCCCTCACGCTGTCTCCACCCCTCTCGCTGTCTCCTCCACTCTCGCTGTCTCCTCCCCTCTCGCTGTCTCCTCCCCTCTCGCTGTCTCCTCCCCTCTCGCTGTCTCCTTCCCTCTCACGGTCTCCTCCCCTCTCGCTGTCTCCTCCCCTCTCACGGTCTCCTCCCCTCTCGCGGTCCCCTCCCCTCTCGCTCTCTCCACCCCTCTCGCTGTCTCCTCCCCTCTCGCTGTCTCCACCCCTCTCGCTATCTCCACTCTCGCTGTCTCCTCCCCTCTCGCTGTCTCAGCCCCTCTCGCTGTCTCCTCCCCTCTCTCTGTCTTCTCTCCTCTCGCTGTCTCCTCCCCTCTCGCTGTCTCAGCCCCTCTCGCTGTCTCCTCCCCTCTCTCTGTCTTCTCTCCTCTCGCTGTCTCCACCCCTCTCGCTGTTTGTCTCCTCTCCTCTCTTTCTGTCTCCTCCTCTCTTGGTGTCTCCTATTCTCTCTTTCTGTCTCCCTCCTCTCTTGGTGTCTCCTCTGCTCTCTTGCTGTCTGTCGTGAATTTGGCACGTTTGCAAAGCGAACTCTTTAATTCGATTAAAATTAAAATATTCGATAAATAAGGCATTCAATGAGTGCTTGTTATATCACATATCTTGTTTCCAAGGTTATAGCTGCTAATCTTGCTCTTATCCTTCATTTTGTAATGATGTGCTTTTGTTGCAGCACTACTGCTTGATTCAGTTGAATAAAGCCATACTTCAAATCGAAGGTTTTACTGACTTCAATTTATTCAACCATCAACTGGACACGTTCAACTATGGATTAATTCTTCAGACCCGAACGGTTTGATGCCGACCCCAACTCTAGCACAGCAGCTAAAATAGGCTTTACATCTCAAAATCCAGCAACATCCAGCAAGTAAGTAACTTCTTTGGTATATTGAGTATTGTTATGTTAAATTTTCGTGGTGCATTTCCAACCTCTCAGTTGTACATTTGTTATCACATTAAACTCATCATTTGTTTATTGTCCACAATGTGAAAGCTCCATTGGTATAGTTAGCAGGAGTTTCCGTATGCTCCGTTTCATTGAATCTTTTTTCACTTGGTGGTTGGGTTATACTAACGATCGGCGAGTTAAAGTCCGTGAGGATATTAAAATAACGTTCTCTATTTTAGCGTGATTTATTTTATTTTTCGTTTCTATCGTGATTGAGTTAGGTTTCAAGAACGGCAGAACGCTGACGTCATTTCGAGGGCGTAGCTTCAACATGGCTGCCACCATTGGGCGTGCGGTAATGTGGATTGCATGTGTGTTGTTCTTCGAGTCAAAAATGATTTTTTTTCCCCGCGCCCCTCTTTACACTGTTTCTTCCTTCATTTATTATCTCTTGCCATCGATGTTTGGCGATCCATAGATATTACAAAGAGTTATCAACATCATTTGGCAGATGATCTGCCGAATTGGCGAATGTGTATAGGCCAAAATGGTCATGTGTCGTTGACGATGCCGGTGGGGACCGAATAGGCCACAACCTCTTACCTTGCCGACTGATCATGCTCGAAGCTTTTCCAAGGCATCTCTTGTGTCGAGACTTGTCAGTGTTTCATTCCTTTCAGTCGTAAGGAGCATGTTGTGTTGTGTTGTGTTCACGTGCCGAGTGGTGACATGTTGAAGACCTTTCGGGCCCATTTCCACTGTACGCATTCTCCTTGGTGAACCTCGAGATGTATGTCGTGGCGACTGATCCATGGGGAAGAAGCACAGATCTCTGGAAGGATCATTGACTTTTGCTACATTCTGAATAACCAAACAGCACCACAACCTCGGTCCGAGGTCAACAGAGAAATATCGCACGATTCGACCTTTCTGTATCGGGATAATCCACTGGGTATCTGCACATGTCTTGTTTGTTGGTTTTTCTTATTTATTTGTTGGGTTTTTATTTTCTAGTTTACATCATTAATCCTACCTAGAACAAAGGTCTTACTAGCGGGTTACTGTCTCTCACTGTCTCTCTCTCTCTCTCTCTCTCTCTCTCTCTCTCTCTCTCTCTCTCTCTCTCTCTCTCTCTCTCTCTCTGACTTCTGACTTCTGACTTCTTCCCATCTGACTTCTTCCCATCTGACTTCTTCCCATCTGACTTCTTCCCATCTGACTTCTTCCCATCTGACTTCTTCCCATCTGACTTCTCCCTCTTCCTCTTCCTCTTCCCATCTGACTTCTCCCTCTTCCTCTTCCCATCTGACTTCTCCCTCTTCCTCTTCCTCTTCCCATCTGACTTCTCCCACTTCCTCTTCCCATCTGACTTCTCCCACTTCCTCTTCCCATCTGACTTCTCCCACTTCCTCTTCCCATCTGACTTCTCCCTCTTCCTCTTCCTCTTCCCATCTGACTTCTCCCACTTCCTCTTCCCATCTGACTTCTCCCACTTCCTCTTCCTCTTCCCATCTGACTTCTCCCACTTCCTCTTCCTCTTCCCATCTGACTTCTCCCACTTCCTCTTCCCATCTGACTTCTCCCTCTTCCTCTTCCTCTTCCCATCTGACTTCTCCCTCTTCCTCTTCCTCTTCCCATCTGACTTCTCCCACTTCCTCTTCCTCTTCCCATCTGACTTCTCCCACTTCCTCTTCCCATCTGACTTCTCCCACTTCCTCTTCCCATCTGACTTCTCCCACTTCCTCTTCCCATCTGACTTCTCCCACTTCCTCTTCCTCTTCCCATCTGACTTCTCCCACTTCCTCTTCCTCTTCCCATCTGACTTCTCCCACTTCCTCTTCCTCTTCCCATCTGACTTCTCCCACTTCCTCTTCCTCTTCCCATCTGACTTCTCCCACTTCCTCTTCCTCTTCCCATCTGACTTCTCCCACTTCCTCTTCCTCTTCCCATCTGACTTCTCCCACTTCCTCTTCCTCTTCCCATCTGACTTCTCCCACTTCCTCTTCCTCTTCCCATCTGACTTCTCCCACTTCCTCTTCCTCTTCCTCTTCCTCTTCCCATCTGACTTCTCCCACTTCCTCTTCCTCTTCCAATGTCCATCTGACTTCTCCCACTTCCTCACTGTCAATTCATTGCCTTTTTACCCTCTGTCAGCTCACTCTTTCATGAGCCTTGATCTTGCATAATTATGTAGTGTGTGTGTATATATATATATATATGTATTGTTTGTTTGTTTGTTTTTTTGTTTGTTTTTTTGTTTGTTTTTTACCATTGTGAAAGTGGAAGGTATTGCATGTGGGTCCATCTGTTTGTCCGCAAAGAATGTGTTAAAGTAGACCACAAACGCCACCTAGTGGTGCCATTAGTATGCACGCTTTCTTTAAAAAAAAAAATTCTTTCAACCAGGTACAGTCAACCCTCGTTAATCCGGACTACTTTGTTCCCAGCACCCAATGACTGATTAGCAAGATTGTCAGATAAACGATTTTGTGGATTAGAGGGATAAATGAATGGTGGAAATCTGTTCCTGGATGTTTTGGGCGATAGCGAGATTTCCGGATTAAACGAGGGTCAGATTAAAGAGGGTTGACTGTACATCTATAAAGTATGTGAGCATGGCTCAGATAGTGGGTACACCCATTGTTACATTAAGGGCAAAATATGTTGTTCAAGGGAATATAAAATGCAACCTATTATGTTCATGTAAGTGTATTTAAGTATCTAAATCTAGAATTTCAGACCTGCAGCATGTTCGGTTAAAAAATTATTAGCGAAGACATACAACACACTCAATACAGGCTTATCTTGATATGCACATAACTCTGTGTCCACTTTAATCGGTTATTTGCAGTGTGTGTGTGTTGTTTTTTTAAAATGTAATATGAAGCTCAATCTTGATCACTATGGGCATCATGCTCAACAAATATTTTAGCAAATTTGCTTCAGTCACAAAATTTTAGGCAAATGAAATTTGTACACCGTTATGTGCATATCACCAGCATGGGCCAACACCACACAATATGCATACTTAGAAAGAAAAAAAAAGTGTTCAGCAAAATGAGTGTGAAATTGTTAGAAAGACATAGGAGAATACACACACATTTGGAAGTATTTTAATGGACCCTAAAAAGTCAATATATTTCCAGAAACATGAAAAGATGTGTCGAGGACGTGCACATAACTCGGACACCAAACTTGATGTTGTAATGTTACACTTTAACCCAAATGAAATTCTTTGGCTAATATGACCAATTTCAACATCACCATGATCTAGATATTAATAACAGTACCTTATCCTCACATATGGTGTTGAAACAACTCTACCAAACAACTTTACCAAGTTGCAGTCTGTTGCATTTAACCATCTTAACATGTCTATTTTATATCCTTTGTACTCTATCTGTTTGTCTCCCGTGATGAAGCTAACTCCAGGGGCCTTTCACTCACTCACCGCAGGCAGGTTGGTGGTCTTTCCATCTTCTACTGACTCCCCCCCCCAAGCTCTCTCTGGGCTCTGTCACGCAAATATTCCTACAGGTCGCACAAGATCTGCCTGCAACCCTCTTATGGTTAAACTGCCAAACTCAAGACTCTCTGTTCACGTTCACTCCTTCATTCCTCTTTTCTCGCGCCTCTGGAACAAACTCCCTCACTCTCTTCAATCCCACTCCACCCTCCAGGTCTTTAAAACAGCTGTTCACCACCATCTCTTATCTTCCCCCATCCAAAACCTTGATCTTTTCTTCCCCCGCTAATTTCACCCCAAATCCACTTTTTTGAAATACCAACTTCTGCCCTGGAAGTCCTTGGTGTCCTTGTGTTTTATACTTCTCCCCCCCCCCCCCCCCACCCCCCCTTCCCACGCCTCCTCCCCCCAAGCCCTCTCCCTCCCACACATCTCCCTGCTCTCAAATGTTGTGTTTGTGTGCTTCCCCTTCTCTCCCCATCTTGTTTTCTGCTCCCTCTTTTTATATATTTTGTTTTTGTGAAATAAATGTTAGCTCTTTCACGAGCCTGGATTCAGTATCCAAAAAGAAAAAAAAAATTGTGATGAACAGTGATCGTAAATCAATAAATGTGGACAAATTCTGATCATTTACTCGAGATTCACCGATAGAAATGAAAGCCATTCGGCACATAACGTGGACACTGGACATCGCAGGATGCGTGTCCAAGTTATGTGCGGTATTGCAACTTCGATGTCAGCGTGACGTGCCAAATATGATAGCTTAAATTTACCTAAACACACATTTTTATTCATGGAGACAAATTATTTTTGCCTCACCAAATGAAAAGCAGTACTTCATGAGAGAAACTCAGGAGAGAACAATATCGGGACGATGTTGATCTTCACAATGGCGCGTAACATGCGTCAGCACGAGCCAACCAAGGGAGGCATGAGGAAAATTAAACAGAAAAGCCATGAACTTCTGCACAATATATCGTAAAAATTCATGCAATTTCTTTAGAGTTTTAACAAAACTTTCCTTTCGGTAATAAAGTAGATTCATACTTCTTACCTTGCAGGTCTTTATTCAACTGAAAACATTCAAATACTGGTTAAAGTGAAGAATGATCGGACGACGGCGAGCTCCGCGAGTCGAAATTGTAAACTCGGATTCGCACGTCACGCTAGTGAGGAGACACGGACACGCAGACGAATGCTGAGCTTGCCGGAGAATGATCGTTTGCAAGCGCGTGTGTGGTCTTATTGTTTTCACCGAGCAGGAAACTTGGTAAACAAGCATGATTTTCCAAAGACGGCGATCTATCGTTCGGATGAGGAGAGAGTGATACGCACGTGACGGGGCTGACACAAAAATTGCGAAGAATTTTATTTGTCCAGATTTTTTATTTTCCGATCACAACATTGACCTCCTCTTTTTCTCTTCTTGTTTTCCCACTTATTTTCAATAAATAAGGCCATATTTGGGACGGAAATTTAAGGAAACAATATCAGCCTTGGCTCCCCCATTTTCCCTGTTGCAAAGGACACCAAGCGTTATGTGCGAATCTTGTTTTTCTGGCGGACCTACAACGCATTGGAAACTTGACTGTTGAACACAAAACATGATCAACACATAGTAGTGACATCCAGTTTTATTTTAAGAGTAACTACATTGAAAATAATCAACAGGAACGACACATGCAATGAGAAAAACATTTTAAAGAGCACAAATGTAACATTTCTTTTTATTATAAAGGCCATTTTTTGACGTACTTATAGTCATATTATAAAAATCATAATTAAAATCATTTGTATTGCTGGTTTCTACAGGTCCACCAAGGTGTCTGCCTTCACATCTGACAATTAGTTTTGTATCTAGGCACCTCATTTTTATTTTCTGGGGGAATTCATGCAAGCATAGTAAAGTGTACCCACTATCTGAGCCACGCATATGTACAATTGAATGCGAGTACGACTATAAAATACGTACAATAAAAAAAACACACGAAAAGAGTCTGGCCAAGGGTATGCAATCTTTGATTTCTCGTTTCAGTATATATATATATATATATATATATATATATATATATACACAACTCACAATAAGTTAGGGATATTGTGGGAGTGAGTTTTTTAAATTTTTTTTTTATAGGGGTTAGGGTTAGGGTATTGAAATCAAGAATGCTGTGTTTTTTCACACATTAATAACCAAAGAATTAGGACCAACAACTTTTTTCAACATAATTAATACACAAAATCAACCACACCGAAGAACCTGCCAATATCCCTAACTTATTGTGAGTAGTAGTGTATACATATATGTGTGTGTACAGTGTGTGTTTGTAAAACCTCCACATGACAGACAAAAACATCCCATTTATGCATGTTAACGCCATAAAATTTGTACATTTAATCCAGATCAATTGATTGATGTGGTTGACTAAATTATTATGGCAGGGCCCTGTACTAGTCTGGCGAATTGGACAATAAGGTTTTGTGAACATTGCATCATATTCTTTGCAGGGTGATGATGTAATGGTGACGTTTGAGGATCAACAAAGAATAAACAAGTTTGCACGAAATACCAGTAAACTTTTGGATCTGAATGAGGAGATTGAGCAGAAAAAGGTTTGTTGCCCAAGTCTCATTTTTGAATGTGTATTCAAATTGATAGTTGTCGTGTATTTATTGTTGCTCTGTTCTTGACAAAAGACATTATTGCTCTTTGACCTGCTTGCTTTTGAGACTTTCCATAAAGTCCACCACAAATTCCTCTGGAGGTGGAACTGAAGGTTTGCATGAGGTCATTTGAATGTCTTTGTCATTCATGGGTGACAGTAGCAGTAATTGGATTTTTCACCTTCAGGTTACAAGTGAAAAATTCAGTAAACTTGTAGGGGCTGACGAGGTATCTTAGAGGTAGCGTATTTACCTTTAAGTTGATTCATGGGTTTAATTTATATTCATGGGTTTTTATAAACCAGTGTTATACAGACAAGCTGTTTCATCAATGAGTGTGCCATCTTTTTTGAGGAGATGTTAAGTTGTCGACCCTGCTAGCATCCGCTGGTGGACATTGAAGATCCCTCGTTGCATTGTGAAAAGGCAGCAATTGTTTGCCATACTCTAGCCAAAATCCAAATTCTCTACTTGATCAATGGGAACGGTGAATGAATGAAATGAAATGATCCATCACACTTTGGTAGTTTACGTAATATGTAAACACCCTTCTTAGAAACGAAAAGTTTTAAATGTGGCTTTTGTGTACTCTGCTATCTTTATTACAGTATTGGCACCCCTTCTGATTACACCATACATCAATATATAATGGAGATTGTTTTATGTAGTCATTTTTGGCCCTCACAGCTCGAGGTCTGGTGCAGTGACGTTGGTCCAAAATTGCTGTGCCAAATCGGTATATTAAATTATTTAAGAAACCACAAAAGAAAATGACCTTTTATTTCATCTATTTGTCTTTGGTTGAATATCTTTTACTGTCTTGTATACATTTTGCCATCTTCTTTTACTGCCTCCCCCCCCCCCAACCCCTCCCCCTTTCTCACCCATCCACCAAATTTTGCTTCTGCATCCATCTTGTCCACCCCTCATCACCAACATCCCTCGTTTGTCCTTTTCTGTATACTTTCTCCCTCTGCCCTGATGTTGGTGTTTCCCCCATCTCCTGTTCCTTTTGTTATGTTGTGTCATACCTTTGGGAGGCAGGTGGAGGGAAGAGGGTGCAGGGTTGTGATGCCACAATGGTATGTTAAGCTTGAGCACCCAGAATGCTAAGGTCGCCATTTATTTTCTCTTTTATTTTGGGGGTTAGGGGGCAGCGGTGAACGCACAACAGGCTATAACAGAAACGAAGAAAGTGACGAAAATTAATATAACAGGAAGCAAAATTCATTACAACGGAAATTTGACTAAAAACGGGTTTTTTGCTGTCTCCACAGGTTTTACGTACACCACACGACCTGAGCGCAAAAGTTATATATACGCTTCAAGTAAACTTGTTTATTATAGGTGCCCTCCGGTCATATTTTACAAGTTAGTACAGTATGTAAACCTTTGAAGGCAAGATGTACATACAAACATACGTAAGTACTGTATTAGTATTGCTGTACGGATTTTCGACATTTGATATAATCGACAATCGGAACTCATGCGTAAACAAATGTCACCATCTGGGTGTAAGTTGGAGAATTTTTGAAGTATTAATGGTCACTCGCCAACCTCTCCCTCCCCCCACATCTCCTTACCCTCGCTCCCGGAGGGAACTTCTGGGTTGGGATTTCACTGCGCTTTTCACTACATCTCATGGTTGGATCTGCTCACTCCTTCAGTTGCCCAATATGTCTGGAAAGCGACCTTCAAGTGGCAAGTGCAGCGGGAGTGCAAAGTGATCCCATAAGGCAATCACACTGGATGTAAAATTGAATGTGTTAAGGAGGTTTGATGCTGGCGAAAAACTTAGTGATATCACAAAGGTACTGAGCCTTTCAACCTCAAAAATGGGCACAATAAAGGACAATAAAGAACAAGTAAACGAAAAAACGTGTTTTCGGGCTACACATTAAAAAAATTTAAGTTTTAAACTTTTTTTTTTTTTGAATATTTAAAAATACATATATTTCAAATTAAATTTTGATAGATGAAAATGTACCACAAAAGAGGACCGTGGGCCAAATTTCAGCTCGATAGGACGTATGGAACCTAGAAAACAAACGGCTCAAATATTTGAAACGGGACAAACAAACAAAGTTCAGATGAAGTTAAATAAAAGTGTGTAAAAAGTAAGAGCCAATGCACCAGCAGTTAACACCTCTAAGTGTGAAAATGTTATCGTGGCATAGAAGTGATGTGATGGGAAACATGGATGCATGCTGAATTCTGAATGCTGAAATGCTGAATCTTTGGATTGAAGGCTAAACTCGATGTAATGTGCTGTTAAGCACTATGGTGATTCAAGAAAAAGCAGAGGTTCCACTCTGATTTGGTGAAAGAAAAGGGTGATGGCTCACAGCCAGAATAGTTAGTTTTCTTATGGGTAAAGGATGGTCCGAACGTTTCAAGAAATGCTATGGACTGCACAATGTCAAGACAACGGATGAACCTGCCATCCCTGGACCTGCCACTCCTAGCCCTCAGAGTGATGGTGATCACAGCATATCAGGTGTGATAGACTAGCTGTGGTGAACAACGTCGCCATGGAGACCCACAGGTCACCACCACTCAGCACTCACGGCCTCCCTCCCACCAACCGCCATACATCGTCATTGTCAGTCAAACAATCTTTTCCTCTTTGCTCACTGTTACAGTTTGTGTTTTATATTATATATTGAAGCCAACAAGCAAAACAGATTCATGTACAGCACTGATCTCCATTTTAGTACACATACACAGTATTACAGTAATAGTTAAGAGTTTAAAGTAATGCACAGAGTATTGTAATAAAGGTTGTTGCCTTATTAAGTGCATGTGTTACATCCTATGTTACGGATCCATCACTTCAGCCTTTGTTGTTATTATATACTTGTAGGATTTTTAATTTCAGGTAATATTGTTGTTGAGATTTTTGTGTGAAATGGAGATGACTTTAGTAAAAGGTAAAAAGAAATGTTTGTGAAGGAAAAAGGAAAATGCGGCAGAGACCGGAAGAAGAGAGATGGAAAAGGGCAGAGAGAGGAGGGGAGAGCTGTGAGTCACATCGAGGCTGCGAGTGGACTTTTTTTTTATAGTGGTCACGAATGAGTTGAGGCTTCCCGTGAAAGGGATTGCCCGTGACATCGTCCTATATTGCTATTGCAATTAAACCTGCGTCTCAGGTTTTATTACCAAGCATGAGTTATTGTTGGAGAAAAAGCAAGAACCTCCATTACAGGCTTGTACGCAATTTTGTCCTCGAAGAGGCTGTCCGCTGGGTGCATCTTGTTTTGTCGTTAGGATTTCCATATCGACCTCACCGTGTGGATTGCCGTTGGTTTACCTATCGGCTCAATTCCCATATCGACCTCTCAACTTGTAACTCCTCATCCACAGCCGCGCCCATACCTGCCTGTTCTCGTTGTTCTGCACGGCTTCAACCAGCGTGGAGATTCGTGCATGGACTTTGGGGAATGTTACATTCCACTCACGTTGGGCGTATCTTGAGTTTTATTGCTTTGAGAGCATTGGGGAATGATGGTACCATCGTATGTATTGTTCATTTGATGCAAGTGATATTCTCATTGTACTATATTTAAGTGTCATTATTGTGTATGTGAGACTTCTTAATACAATTACTTGTTTTGTTCTACAAATGCATTGGTGTGGTTTTACCATGGTTTATTAGAACACTCAAGATAACAAATCTTTCTGCCGTGTTCCCGCACCAGACTCTGAGGTGCACCGTAACCGGGGTTTGGGGAGGTCATACGTAACGCCTAGATATATGATTTTGTTACGTAGAAAACTGTCTCCACTTATAATGGGAGAATATGGGAAAATTGTTTCGATTTACAGAAATTCACCTTACAGAAGTGTTAGGGATTCGGCACTTATTATTATTATTGCTGTTATTATTATTGTGGGTTCTAATTATTATGGGTATTGTTGTTTAAGGGAAATGGTTATTGTGGTTAAAAGGTTAAAAGCGCTCATGGTAAAAATGAGACAGGAAATCGGATCGTGACCCGGAAGAAAAAGGCGTTGAAGAAGAAGGCAGAGGACAGTGAAAGACTTGCCTTGAAGCTCTGTAAGGAGCGTGGTTGAGCGAACGTTGCGAGTGGACTTTGAGTCCTTGAAAGGAGGTTCGAGCGAAAGGTGATATCGCCGGAGTATTGTGGGGCCTGCGTAGACTGGTATCGGCATTGAGATTCCGGAGAATCCTTGCCTAGAAGCTCTGGCTCGAGTGAGGGCCGTCCGCCATTTCGCCCCGCGCGCTACCTTCATCGGAAAAGGTTTTGGTCGCGTCGGCTGGGCTTATCCTCCAGTGGTTTGCCGGGGACAGCTGCACAATAAAGTGGCGTCTTAAGATTGCACTGCGGTTCGCTGATTGAACGGTGCAGGTACACGTCTGGATCGCGTCTTTGGGAGTTGCCTTTCTATCGCGAGTTTGCTGGGTGTTAGACCACGTGACTTCTGTGTCGCTTCGACCGTCTACGCCTCGGTTGCTCTTGATTGGACATTGTTCCAACGATCGCCGGAGCTCATCAACTTCGCCTTGGAGAGTTAAAGAGACATTGAGGAGGGCTCGGTTCCGTTTCCTGGGAAGGCCGTGAGTTTGGGGTTAAGTTACCATCTTAAGATATTGCTTGTATTGTATTGTATTTATGGTATGGTATTGTATTATTCCCGTGTGCTTTTTAATACATTCTTTTGGTTGATACCCATTGGTGTGGTTTCGATCTTGATTTTGACACGGAGCAATATATTATTTTTCTGCCGTGATTCCTCCCGGGGTTCGGAGGTATACCGAGACCAGGAGGTCGGGGAGGAACACGTAACAGAAGGAATTTACATTACGTAACCCTTCTGTAAAGTGAGGGATTGCTGTACAAAGTGTTTTGTGGTATTTTGAGGTTTTCAGTCACGAGATACCTGTTCTCTGTCTTTATCACATTTCAGAAGGAGCTGCAGAATATAGAAGATGCAGTGGGAGATGTGTTGATGTCCGATGACAATGACCAAATCCCATTTTGTATAGGGGAGGTTTTCTTTACGCAGACAACCGACACTGCCCAGACAATGTTGGAGGAAGCGAAGGTTAGCACGATGAAAATTAAATGGCAACTACTATACAATACTCATGTTATTTGAAGAATCTATATTGATTAATTGAGTTAAAACTGAACAATTGTGCATTATCATTTCCTTCTCATCCTCCCACCCATCTCAGCAAGGACTAGACACAGAGATATCCAAGTTGGACCTGGAGGTGATTGCGATTAAACAGACTCTCGCTGAGCTCAAAGTCCAGCTCTATGCAAAATTTGGCACCAACATCAACTTGGAGGCGGACGAAGAATGATGTTGAAGCTCAGATTGCTTCAAAAACCGATCCTCCATTCTTGCAAGCTGCATCAACATTGGTGCTTCCTACTTCCTTCCAGAGCTAAGCTCCTTTCGGCTGTAGGCGGCGATACGAGAGTTCAGTTCAGCATCATATGACATGTGCTTCAGAGTTTTACGTTTGCTGAACATTGTTTCCGACTTCTTGTTTCCAAAGCCAAATTGGTTTGGTACAGAAAGGCCCTAAAAACATGTTGTCCTTCGAAGGTTTTCAATGTTTCGTTTCATTTTAATTTGACGTGCTATTTATAAGTTTGGTGAAAGCCGGACTTGTGATTGGTTTGACCAGGATCGAGAGGGGCGGGGGTGAGGAGTCATCGTTGATGGGGCTGGTGGGGACGTAAACAAATCTTTGTCCAATTGCATGAGATTACTGTTGCAGAAATGTTTTTGTTGTTGTTTGAAAGGATGAGCTCCGTGACGTAATCATTCCCACACCTCATTAAATACATTTCCTGTTGTTTGTTCAGGTTCCACCATTACTTTTCTTAACATGTCTGCTGAGCTTTTCAGTTGCTTCATCCTTCCTGTATGATGTAAGCAGAATTTAACTTTTATTAATTTTTTACAAATTTCCCGTCATGTTTATTGTAGGATGTTCTGATTGCAGAATCTCTTCCTGAATTTTCATGGGTCAGGAAGATCAGAGGCCTCCGCTATTGTTTTTTATTTATTTATGGAAATGCTAGAAGCAGAGTTTAATTTTTGACGTTCATTTTGAGGGTTAAATTATTATTTTAGTTTAATTGTTTTTTTTTTATCACGATATCATTGAATGATCTGAAAGTGTCAATTCTTCTCAAAAGGGCTAGTTGTTCAGTTTAATAGTAATAATCTGCCGAGTTAAATTCTTCCTATTCAGCTGATTGATAATACAACTTATCTGCTGATCTCAAGTCGGTGCCTTTTTGGTAAATTGTAGTGCATGCTAAATTGGAATGACCATGTGATGCCATTTTCCCTTTTTCATTTTGAGACAGTTTGTGCAATGTGATTTTGTTTTTCCAGAGGAAGTTAAATTCTTCCTCTTTTTTTTGAGCTTTCACCAGTTCAGCTTTTTCCATATTGAACTGAGATTCAGTTATTAAGTTGGTCTGCTGGTTCATTACAGATCAGGTGTGGATTGTGATGGCATTGAGGTTGGACTTGTGCGTTAGGACAGCTAATTAGAGTTTGGCCAGGATTCCAGCACATAGTGGTCTTCATAAGGCATCATGGTATCTTTAACCTTCACCTGCTAATACATGGGATACCTGGCTTAACATCATTGACACAATAACAGTTGTTTGTGAAACACCGCAATAACTTTATATTTGGGTTGGGAATTGAACCCAGACTCGACAGCTCAATGGCATGTATGGTATCTCTGCTCTCCCGTCAGTCCGGCGGTGCAGCTTAAGAAATTGCAATTGATTTTTTGAGCATGCTATCTGCTTCAACGGCAAGCATTTCCATAGTTATCTGCGATAAATCTGACCCTCTCCTTGTAATAACTGTCCTTT
Organism: Myxine glutinosa; assembly: GCF_964187855.1. Classification (NCBI taxonomy): domain Eukaryota; kingdom Metazoa; phylum Chordata; class Myxini; order Myxiniformes; family Myxinidae; genus Myxine; species Myxine glutinosa. The sequence continues at coordinate 101,657,946 of NC_136269.1, read as the reverse complement.
TAAAGATGGAGTTTGTGGCATAATTTGTAGTGAAAAGTTTAAATACAGTCAATCGGCAAGACAGTAATAACGTTGCTTTGTATTTTTAAAAAGAGACTTAAACAAAGATTCCTATCTTTAACGTTTGGGTTGGAAGAAGGTGGATGGCGTCGACCTTGAAAGCCTGGTGATAGCGCACAGACGGCCCTCGAAATAGTTTTCCAGGTAATGTGGAGAACGTTGAATGTAAATTATTTGCATCCAGGAAAATTGATGAGATGGACCTGTCAGCTTTACTGGGCTCGCTCTAAATCTGCAGAATGCCGGAAGGAGTGCATGCTGCGTACAAACGAAGATTGATGATCATGTTGAACCTCACTAAAATAAACTCAGCGTATTTGGATTAAAATATCTTGTGTGAAGGAACAGGTGCACAGGAGCGTTCGACGTTCAACGGTGATGTCATGCTTGGTGAAAGATGAAAATTTACCTGCTTGGTTGGCATTATTCAGGGAGTATGTCGGATATAGAATGTAAGGAACACTTTCACAGAGAGGAGCTGGATGAGTACGCACTCACTTTTGTGATTTAACGGGAGAAGCCTTGTTCAATGTTAGCTTTTAAGAACTTTTGAAGAATTTTTTTTGAAAATGTTTCCTGGATGATATTCTTTCCCTTTGCTGTCTTTCATTGAGTTTTGTAAATACACTTTCTCAACCCAAGTTTACTCGACGTTTATTTGGAAGACTTTACCTTGCGTGGTATGCCTTGTTTTCACTTCACTGTTGAATCCATTGTCTGGGATGATTAATAACGATTAGGATTTTTAAAATTGTTTTTTGAAATGATGTAATCTTGCTGCTAAATGTAAAGGTATTCAATTTAACGATGTTTTTGTTGGTATGATGAATGAGCCGTTTATTTTTCTATTTATTCTATAACTATAAGGGATAAGTAAAAAAAAACATAAGGGCAATACCCCTGGTGCTCCCTCGTAGAATAAACAACAATATACTGCACCGACTAAAGGTATTAAACCAATTTCAGTGCTTGCTGGAAGACAGGGCAGCATGTAGAATCATACGAACATAATCATAAGACTTTAAACAAAGAAACAAAAACAAAAAAACCTATTTTGGGAGGTAACCCTTCCCCCCCCTCCCACCCTGTGTACCTCATCAGACCCCAATTTTCCCAATGCATTGAACAAACATTGGTACATCATGGATGATGAAGTTTGTGGTGAAGTTTCATCAGAATTGCATGTGTAGTTTCTGAGAAGAAAGCCAATACCTATTTTGGGGGGGGGGGAGGGGGGGCAACACCCACTCCCCTCCCCCTCTCCCCGTAGATCCCCAAAAGGCCAGTTTTTTTTTTAATGCCATGAACAAACGTTGGTACATCACGGTCGATGAAGGTTGTTCTGAAGTTTCATCGAAATGGTGTGTGTAGTTTTAGAGGAAAAAGCGAATTCCTATTTTTGGGGGGGTGGGTTGGGGGGGGTCAAACGTGGATCCACTTTGACCCCCGGTAGACCCCCTTAAACCGCGATTTTTTTTTTTTTATGCCCTGAACAAAATTTAGTCACAACACAATAAATATCATTTGTGCCAAATTTGGTCGCAATCCCATCAGCGGTTTCGGAGAATAAGTTTCAAGTGTTTACGGACGGACGACGCGCCATCGCATAAGCTCCCCTGACCTTCGTTACAGGTAGCAAATAAATAAAAATTCACGTGTGTGACAGAGTATAGGGGTATTTCCAAAAATATGAAGCATGTGAAATGCCTTCAACAAAGTATCAACTACCAGACAAGAACTATGAGCCAAAGCAAACACAAGAATGGACAAAATCCTGAAATACAATAATTGTTTAAACATCATCAGGGGAATATTTTATGCTATTGACCTACATGTTGGGTGGGATATGAGAGTTCTTGTAGCAAATCGAATTTGTTCATGGATGTCTGGGCTTTCACTGCTTCATCAATAGTGTTCTAAGGATAGTAATATCTCATATCCATGGAGTATGACATGCGAGTGGAGGGTAAGAATAAATTGTTACAGGATCCGGTATGATAAGTGTGTGTCATGTATTGAAGTGAAGTAAAGAAAAGTGCAGGGAAGACGATTATGGAGTGAATATTCCAGCGAAAAGAGGTGCAGTGTGGTCTCGAGGATGAGAGAAGGTACAAATCCTTAAGCCTCTTTTTTGAGCTACATTGAGTGAATGAATGGAGCTTGCTGGTACGTGCATATACAATATTACAATATGTAAGTGAGGTAAGGTTAAAACTAGGGGTATTGTAAAGAGAAATTAAAGTTGTTGAGGTTAGAAATGAACATGATATCGATAAAACACCTGTGTTGTGAAAACGGTTTTAATGATGATGGAAATGTGCTCAGATCAGGTGAGTTTATCCTCAATGATGACTCCTAGCAATTTAGCACCGTTAACATTATTAATGGGGATATTATACATTTCAATAAGCTTTGTTCTGTTAGGAGAAATTTTTTCGAATTGGTGAAGATCACGTACGTACTTGTTTTTATTAGCGGACACTCCCGCCCTCCTTGGCACACCTGGGGTGGGCAATGTGCTGAGGCACTCTTGGAATCGCGCTTTATAATTTTTGAAAAGTTTTATTGATCACAATTTCAAAAAGAGTGATACAACTTTAAACGTTTATTTAAAAAGAAACAGAAACCTCAGGAACCTGAACCAAACATTTATTGAAAGCTTATGGCATGGTATTTTCTATCACTGATTGCTATTGCAGTAACTCAATGCTCGAGTTGGTGAGAGCCCAAGGTCTGAAATTGGCATTAACACAAACTCCTTGTAATTGACGTTCTCGATGTGTGCCCCTCCGTGGTTCAGACAGGCATTGATCCTGACAAGTTCTGTCCAACTTCCCTGTAGGTCTCAGGTGGTTCTGCCCCCCAAAAAATGTTGTTGTGGTTGTTGATGGCACCGTTCAACTGAACAAGCTTAATCACTGAACCACATCAGGTTGATCCAGTATGGGTACCGCTCCATCCTGTCACTGAGCCAATTCCACATACCAAGTCTCATTCTCATGTCATCTTGACTCTGTTTATGCCTAATAGAGATGATGTATGGGAAAAGCTTCAGTTCCTTTGTGAGGATACACCAGACTGATGTTGGTTTGATGCCCAGCTCCTGGGAGTGCTGATGGTGGGCCTTTTTTTTTGTTTGTTCACAAGATCGAGGCTCATGCAAGAGCTAACATTGATCACAAAAAGACAAACTGACATAAGATAAAGGGAGCGGGAGACAAGATGGGGAGAGAGAGGGAAGCACACAAGTACAACAGTAGAGAACAGGGACATCGGGAGATCTGTGGGAGGGAGAGGGCTTGGGGGGGTGGGAGAGGTATAAAACACATGGACACTGCTAGGACTTCCAGGAAAGAAGTCGGAATTTCAAAAAGGTGGATCTGGGGTGGATTATGGGAGGTAAAAAAGATCAAGGTTTGGGATGGGGGAAGACGAGAGATGGTGGTGAACAGCTGTTTTAAAGACCTGGAGGGAGGAGTGGGATTGAATAGAGTGAGGGAGTTTGTTCCAGAGGCGGGAGAAAAGAGGAATGAAAGCGTGCAGGTGAATAGAGAGTCTTGATTTTGGCAATTTAACCATAAGAGCATAAGAGTAGGCAGATCTTGTGCGACATGGAGAAATATTTGGGGGACAGAGCACAGACAGAGCAGGGGGAGCAAGGCCGGAGAGGAGTCGGTAGAAGACAGAAAGACCACCTACCTGCCTGCGGTGAGTGAGTGCAAGGCCCTCACAATCAGCTTCATCGCGGGAGATTCCAATGATTCTGAAACTTTTGGTTTCAACACTGTGAAGCCGAGCTAGGTGAGAGGCAGGAGCACCTGCCCAGAGGGGAGAACAGTATTCCATTGAGCTGCGGATGAAAGCCTTGTATGTGGTGAGGAGCTCAGGTGTGCCAAGGAAGGACTTCACATGATTGAGGATGCCCAGTCGGCGACTGGCTTTGGAGGCCAGCTTGGAAATGTGGTTTTCCCAAGAAAGATCATGGTAGATAGTGAGACCCAAAAGCTTGAGTAACAGAACTTCTTGGAGAGGATTGTTCATAAAGTAGATGGGAGGGTTTTCCAGACGATATTTTCGGAGAGACAAAGTCAGAGTGTGAGATTTGTCAGAATTGAAAGACACGTTCCACTTGTTTGACCAGTCTGTGATTTTGTAGAAATCCCAGGGAACAAATACCACGATAACACCACCAAACCGTGAAAAGGAAAACGGTATGGATCAAAAAACAAATAAATTGTTGCATCGAAGTTGTCAAAGTTGAAGTTGTCAAAGGAAGTCAAAGTTGTATCAATCTTTTTGAAACTGTGTGTGTGTGTGTGTGTGTGTGTGTGTGTGTGTGTGTGTGTGTGTGTGTGTGTGTGTGTGTGTGTGTGTGTGTGTGTGTGTGTGTGTGTGTGTGTGTGTGTGTGTGTGTGTGTGTGTGTGTGTGTGTGTGTGTGTGAGAGAGAGATATCTCATTCTAACCATTCACTGATTGATATTCATGTTTGGAACCTTCTGAGTGATGTAGAAAGCTGAAATTTTGCATGCCAACGGACATCGAAGCTGATACACTGGGGGAAAATCACAACCGTTGGAAGGTGTCCGTAAATAAAAAATTTACGTTAAAAAACGTAAACGCGTCTGTAAAAGAAAAAAACCTCGATCAATATCTAGCATTTGAAAATTGTAATTTTTGTTACTGTAAAATAAAAGACTCAATGAAAACTTATGTTAAAAAAAAAAAGCTTAATCGATATCTAGCCTTTGAAAATTGTAATTTCTATAACTAAATGTGAAATAAAAACCTCAATTGATGTCTAGTAGGAGGTCGGTGATGATGAGAAGAATGTCATTAACATAGACAAAGATTGACACAATCTGTGACACAACCCTGTGGTCATAACCTGTGACAAAATCCGATAATGGCCGTTTGGGTAAAGTGCTACTGGCAGGCAGTTCTGTGGAAAACTCTCCCCTTTTTTGGTGGTGTATAGGCAACGAAGCGCTGCCTCACATTTTCCTGGAAGTTAATTTTTTTATCAATGTAAAGGTTATGTAAATGTAAAGGTCTCATGCTGATGTGTTATGCTGGTCGGTGGAGTTAGCCTTCCAACTACTGACGTTTCTGTGGGTGGAGTCAGGTCAGCTTTCCAACGAATGGGTGGAAAGAGGGTAACAAATGGCAGAACTGCCGCTATTTTAATATATAGATTAAAAGATTAACTCGACACCTTTTATCCATGTCATCCTTCCCACGGTTATAACAGAATGAACTGATTTGTCACAGGGTCATGGATTGCTTAACCCGAATATGGGGCCATTCAAAAATTACTTCATGCTATTTTTTAAAGTATGTGCGTACCGTGCGTGCTGACGGGCTTGATTCAACCATACTAATAATAATTGTTGTACACCGCTCCTTTCCTATGCCATCTCCAGGTGCTGCATAACCTCATTGCTGGGCACCGAAGGGGCTCGGTAATGACGCACGCTGAAAGGGAGTACTCGGTTTTCACTCTGGTTGTTTGTTTTCTTGCTTTCTTGTTTGTTTGTTTGTTTGTTTGTTTGTCCGGGCGATATCTCAGCCATCCTTTGAGCTAGGAAGCTGAAATTTCGGCACAATAGTGAGCAAGTACTTTGTCAAAAACGCTTTTTTGTTTTTTGATTAATCAATTAATTGATGAGTTATTTAATTATTAGCGATTAATTAAGTACTTATATATTTCCTTTCTCTTCTGGGCATTATCCTGGGCACCTTTTGAGCTCGGAAGCTGATATTTGGACTTGCCAATGACCACGTGATTTGGCTGCAAAGGCTATTTTTGATTTATTGATTAATCAATTAATCGATTAATTATTTGATTAATGACTTATTTATTTTATTTTATTTTTAGTTACAGATTTGGATGAAATGGTGGTGGTTTATGTGTTCTGTGACCGAATTGATTACTAATTTAATTTTTTAATGATTATTATTTATTTATTTTCATTATTAATCATTTATTTATTTTCTTTCTCATTTGGCCAATATCTCAGGCACCTTTTGAGCTGGGAAGCTAATATTTGGACATGACAGTGACCAGGTGATGTGGCCATAAATGATATTTTTGATTTATTGATTAATCATTTCATTGATTAATTATATTTATTGATTAATCAATTAATTATTTAATTTTTTATTTATGACATTTAATTACATTTCTAAAAGATACATCTTTGGATGAAGCACGAGTGGTTTAGTTATGCTATTAGCCAATTGATTAAGAAAATATTTTATGATCTTTTATTGATTTTAATTATGCAATTAATCATCAATTATTGTACACCTCTCCCTCCCAATGCACTTTCTATGAGCTGTACTGTGGTATTGCCGGGCACCCTGGTGAGGCGCCCTGGCAATGCCGCGCTGTGGGATATTTAATTATTTGGCATGGGGTGGTGTACTTTGAATGTATCTTTACTTGTTATTAGACTTTTTGGGGTCCTTCATCATGAGTAACACTCGACCCAAACAAAGCCAACGGAAATCTGATGCAACAAACTCGTGCAATGTATAATCAGCAGAGGCCTACAGGTTGCAGAATCGAGTCGTGAGAAAAGTTTGTGGGAGCCACGACGTGCGCATCTCGCCGACTACCCAGACTCTCCACATATATCAGACTCTAACAACACTCCTGTCTTAGGCCCTCCAGAAAACCAAGATGGCGGCCATATTATTTAGTCTGGCTGCTATGGTGGGCGTAGTCGAGCGACAAATGTGGATGGGGTCCGACCAATGGGTGAACATTTCAAAAATCGACCCCAACAAAAATCACAACAGCAACAACAACTATGCGTAGTGTAGCTCAAATACGTACGGTCAGTTGTGTCCAAGGTTTTCGGCAGGTAAATAAAAACGCTAGTCTAAGTCGTACTGTGGTCCGTAGACATTTTGTTACAAACCGTATTGATGTCGACTAGTCGCACAAGTCATCGCAGCAGAATGTTTACATCTAAAGCTGAATTGTTGGTCAGAAAGAATGTTGAATTTAAAGATACACGACTCACAATAAGTTAGGGATATTGTGGGAGTGAGTTCATTTTTTTATAGGGGTTAGCGTTATGGTATTGAAATCAAGAATGCTGTGTTTTTTCACTCATTAATAACCATAGAATTAGGACCAACAACTTTTTTCAACATAATTAATACACAAAATCAACCACACCGAAGAACCTGCCAATATCCCGAACTTATTGTGAGTGGTGTAAACTGAGAAAGTCGGTTCAAATAGGGTTTCTAAATTTCTCGAAAAACAAGGTTAATGATTGCAATAGGTCTGTAATTTTGGCACCGCCAGATTTGAAGATGGGGATAACTTTTGTGATCTTAAGATGACAAAGGACAGACACTGGCACCTCTAAGCTTGTCCATCCTGGGTTCGAATCCCGACCGACTTTCACAGGCAGGGTCATTTATCAATGTGTGACGTCCCTTGGATGGACGTTAAATTTGGCGTCCTGTCTACAAGCATTAGTTGGTGGATGTTAAAGATCCCAGTGTCCTTTGCGGAGCTATCACCGGCATGCTTAACTAACGTGTTACAAATTCCTGTCCTAACTACCTCATCGAACGTCAAGCCTGGTCAGCTAGTTCGTGAAAGACTTGGGCCAAGCTTCCCCCTGCCCACACCACAATAACGTGGGAATGATTGTGTCCGTTAAAGAAGATGAGAAGCGACGGATCCTTTAAGGAAAGGAAGATTGGATGTGAAGGCGAGACGTCGAGGAAGTCACAGCTTTAACCAAACACCGATTCATTGATTCCATCAAACGTGTAACTGTCAGTTTAATGGGCACTCGCTTCCCCGAAATTGTTGGTGATGTGACTGATGTCAAACCCAATACCATCGCTCGTACTTTCAACTGAAAGTCAGCGGCCTCGACTTGACGGTAATCTGCACTCACCAGCTCGGAAATTGACGTCACCAATGTCACCTGTAATCTGTTGGTGATCCATCCTGCGGCTGCATCTAATATCGATCTCCCCGTCTCCCGACTACTTGCTCCTTAAAGATACCAGGGAATGTTTCACGAAGAGTAGGCGAGGTGTCACCGACTCCCTGAACAATTTCCAAACTCCAACCACTTTCACTTGAACGTCTGATTTAGTCGCCTGGTTCGTGAAAAGCTTTAACTGAGAACTTTTCCCGTCAGTGGGATTTTTGGGGTCGTTGTACTAGTACTGGTAGTTGTGGTAGTAGTAGGAGTAGTGGTGATAGTAGTAGTACTAGTGGTAGTGGTGGTGATAGTAGTAGTAGTATGGTAGTGGTGGTGGCAGTAGCAGTAGTGGTGGGAGCAAATGTTGTAGTAGCAGTCATGGGAGTAGAGTTTGTAGCGTAGTAGGGGTATTAGTAGTAGTGGTAGTCATAGTAGTGGTGGGAGTAGTTGTAGTAGTGGTAGTCGCAGTGGTAGTAGCGGTAGTAGTAGAGGGCGTAGGAGTAGGGTTAGTAGTGGTAGTAGTAGGTGTATTCGTGGTTGTGGAAGTAGTGGTAGTAGGATTAGTAGTGGTAGTAAGGTTTAGTAGTAATTGCGGTAGTAGTAGGGGTATTAGTGGTAGTAGTAGGGGTATTCGTGGTTGAGGAATACAGTAGTGGTAGTAGGGTTAGTAGTGGAAGTAGGGTTTAGTAGTTATTGCGGTAGTAGTAGCGGTGGTAGTAGTAGGGGTAGTGGTAGTAGTAGGGATAGCGGTAGTCATAGTAGTAGTAGTAGTAGTAGTAGTAGTACATGTAGTCGTCGTAGTAGTAGTAGTGGTAGTCATAGTAGTAGTAGTAGTACAGGTAGTAGTAGTAGGGGTAGTCCTAGTAGTAGTAGCGGTAGTAGTAGTAGAGGTCGTCGTAGTAGTAGTAGAGGTAGTCATAGTAGCGATAGTCGTAGTAGTAGCAGGGGTAGTAGTAGTTGTAGTATCAGGGGTAGTAGTAGTTGCAGGGGTAGTAGTTGCAAGGGTAGTAGTAGTAGGGGTAGTAGTTGCAGGGGTAGTAGTAGTAGCGGTAGTAGGAGTAGTAGTAGTAGTAGGGGTAGTAGTTGCAGGGGTAGTAGTAGGAGTAGTAGTAGTAGTAGTAGAGGTAGTCATAGCAGCGATAGTCGCAGTAGTAGTATCAGGGGTAGTAGTAGTAGGGGTGGTAGTAGTAGTAGTAGTAGTAGTAGGGGTAGTAGTAGTAGTTGTAGGGGTAGTAGTAATAGTAGTAGGGGTAGTAGGGGTAGTAGTAGTAGTAGTAGGGGTGGTAGTAGTAGTAGTAGTAGGGGTAGTCGTAGTAGCTGTAGGGGTAGTAGTAATAGTAGGGGTAGTAGGGGTAGTAGTAGTATCAGGGGTAGTAGTAGTAGTAGCTGCTCACTCAGTGGACATTACAGGCAGCAGATGGCGTGCTTCTATGAGCTGGACGTAGCCTTTGGTGGAAACGCCCTGCCCGCGGGTGCAGAAGGACGTTAGGCGAGGGCAGTGTGGGAAAACGAAGGCAATGTTGCAGAATCGAGTCGTGAGAAAAGTTTGTGGGAGCCACGACGTGCGCATCTCGCCGACTACCCAGACTCTCCACACATATCAGACTCTAACAACACTCCAGCGCGGTAAGCGATATATCCTACACTTTGTGAACTATTCAGGTTTTTACCAACTGAGAATATACCAACAATTGAGAGTTTGTTTGCGGCTTTCACTTCTATAAACGATGCACTCGCTTTTTAAAACTTTTCATGAATAAATATCCTTTTAACATTTAATACAAGAAGATGCTTCGATCGATAAACGAAGTTAAATCACAAACTTTTTACTCCGTTCCAAGTGTTCAAATTCTCATTTTGGGCAATATTAAACATCAATTGTCGCAAGTACTGGAACAGCTGTTTTAATGTTCGGAAACTAAACATCTGTCTTGAATTGCAACCAGAAATAGAGAAAGCCTCACAATTGGTGAAGCCTAATGGGGGCTCTCTCAGCGGTTATAGAGCAGAAGGGTCCAATTGGGTGTTTTAAGCCTACCCTCGACTCATAAGAGTAACTTTCACAGGGGTGCTAGTCTAATGGCCGACAAGGCATCCATTGTGATATAAACGTAATACTTGTAGATGGATCAGCCACCTTAACATCTTCCACCCGGGGTGTGGAGTAATAGTCTGTAACCACAACCCCCTACCGAGACAAGGTCCAGTATTAGCACAAATTAGATATTTGCATATCTCTATCATAAGATGGATGAAATGTCTCAAATTTGCTCTAGAAAAAAAAAAAAAGAAAAAAAAAAACTGTCATTAATTTAAGGGTTATATATATATATATATATATATATATATATATATATATATATATATATATATATATATATATATATATATACTGTATATATATATATATATATATATATATATTACGTATGCACGGAGAAGGGTTGTGGGGCTAATTGAGAAGATTGATACAAAGGAGGATAGGGAGATTTGGAGGAAACTAAGGAAAGAAGTTTAGGAGGAGACAGTATGGTCGGGATATGGTATACCGTATACAGGGGTTGGGGTCAATTTTTCTGCCATACTTGTCTACATAATACATATGCAGTATCACCACATACAGCACGCCAGGCAACTGCCATTGAGCGGTTTCTTTCTTTTTTTTTGTCTCAAAAATGGTTAAGATGATTAGATTTGACATATCCACTATACATCCATGTGTGTGTGTATATATATATTGTTACAGACGTGGCTTAGATGTTAGTTTACCGAGCGGTTTTGGTATGACCACGTCTGCACAAGTTACCGATTATACTCGACGTTGACGAAGCCGCGCCACGCTGGCTCAATAAGAAAAAGAAGACACCCGGCTGGGTTATAAAATGACGACACCAGGGATACGGTTCTCAAGACCTCCGGAGGAGATTATATTCGTTACGGAAAAGGTTAGATTACAGGGGCTAGAGGTACAACATAGAAAGACAAGCACTTAGACACAATCTTATATTATTCCCCAACAGACGACAGGCAAACGGGACAACGGCTGACTCACACGGGGGTTGATGGAAAGGACAGGCGGGTAGCGATGGCTCCAGGTGCACCTGTGCTCAAAGGTTAGAATCGACCCGGTCCGGTCCAGAGATGCGGGGAGGTCTCGTCGCAGCGCTCAGAGGTGACGTTCTTTCTCAGGCGGGTTCTCTTCCTCTCAGCGGTCGTAGGCAAGGCAACGTTCTTTCTCCAGCTGGGGGCGCATCTCACGTCACGTCCGCTACGTGGCCGCGTATATCCGGCGGGGAGTGACACGCCCTCGGCTCGTTAGCTCCGCCTCGTGGAATCGGCACGTTGCTTCTCATTGGGTGCGTGCGGGGGGGTTTACCAGGCTCCGCCCTTGACGAGGAGCTGACAAGGAGCCCCTTCGTGGTAACCCCGTGGAGCGCATGGTCTGGAGCGCATCGTCTGGAGCGCATTGTCGATGGCGGCGAACCGAGCCGGTGGGAGGACGCACACTCCCCCTCGCGCAGCGCCGTGCCCCTCTGTTGTTGTAGACGGGGAAGAAGATGGGAGGAGGTATGGGAAAGGTCCTAAACTCACTACTGATGCCATATAATCACATTCTGGTGCAACGAAGAGTCATAATTAATGGAAACGAGGCCTTAACTGACATAGACTAAGAATAACTAGGAAGATGTCCGAAAGTTGTCTACGTGTGGTGCGGTGGACCTGGGCACGACATTTAATGGGGGAATAAGGGGAAGGTCGGCTCTACTGATTGTTATTTACATGCAATGGGACTAGGGAATGGGGGATTGGGGAAAGTTGGGGAGTATTGGAGAAAATAGGGGAATATTTACAAGCGGATATGGAGGCCAAATTCCATATTCGCAACATTGCACCCTTCTCTACCCTCGGGGCGTCCCGACCCGATAAATTTTTACCTACTTTAGTGTGGCACGCAATGTAGTTCCCTCTACTATTAACTCTACCCTGAGTGCGACAGTTTTACAGATATTCACAAATGAGTAAATATGTCCCCCTGCGACGTTGCACCCTTCTCCTCACAGAAACACACCCACAGGATAACCGAATCCGGAAAGAATTCTCAAACTACACATACAGCCGGTAGGGAGCATTATTTACAAGACTACGCTGCTATTTACACTACGATCCAGGACCTGTTTTTGGAGGAACACATGCAGATGTTATGCATAGAGAGAGCGCGCTTGCCAACATCGATACACCAACCCACGAGTGCTCTGTGGCCGACGGCCTTTAATAACGTGCAGAGCACCCTTCCCGAGCATCAAAAGCACCACCCCACCACCAATCGGTGCAGTCACCATTGTTCATTGGAATAAAAATAAATTCGACAACCCCTAACCCTGCAGGTGTCTCTTGCTCTTCTTGTGGTGCACTTGGTGTTAACTAAAAGTGGTTCACCTGTATGGCATAGGTGCCACGTTGACCCATAGGTCCATCCCCGGGTGGTGCTTGGCCGCAAACGAACTGCGGTCCATTGTGGGTGGCCACAAACATTGCGGTCCATATGGTGTATCGATCCCGGCAGCAAACAGCGAAAGTGCAGGCCCACAACTGCGCAGCCAGCACCTCTCTCTCCTCTCTCTCTACCCCAAAGCCAGATCCTCGGAGGTGGGAGACAAAAGAAGCAGACAAGTGAGTAAGGTGGTAAGGGCGCAAAAGTGCACGCAATGTAAGGTGATGCACACTGGGGGCACATGGGAACCAGGTGAGACAGGTACGTTCCTATCGTACGCCCCCCCCCCCCCCCCCCACCAGGTAACCTACATGGCCCCTCCCTTACCCCTTACTGTATCCACAAAACACAACACTACCCATAAACATCTACTTTACAAATCAACAAACATCCCTACTGTCTTCCCCGTTCCTCCCATAAACCAAATTCGTCTTCTCTCCCTCCGAACCAATCAAATTTGCCATTTTCAACTCTCATCAAAATTTGCCATCTCCAACTGCACATCAAAATTTGCCATTACCAATTCATCATCAGTCCCTCCTAGGGAGGGAGAGATGGAATCACCCCAATGTCTCATCCACGTCGTGATGCGTCTCACAAATCCACAGCAATCTCATTTCCTGCAACAAAACAAAGAAAACACAGGTGTGGAGTCATCATCATCACCACAGGTAAGTGGCTGCGTATGGTGCGACAGGTTCATCAATCCTAACTATTTCCTAAATGACTTTAACAACTTTACACTACCCGGGGTCTTTCTCCGGCCAAACCATTGGCCCTCTTACACTATGGGTTCTAAAAACCAATTCCCATTGGCCAAACTGTGGTGCTTTTCAATTTGGGGTCTCACTCCCCCGATTCATCTCCCGGTGCCCTCGTACAATTTCTGGGCTGCGACGTGTACCTCTCCCAGTGGGTCTACCCACCTGCACACCTCCACCACTGCAGTTGCCTCCGAGCTTACCTGCTCCTTACCCTAACCTAACTACCAGGGGAAGGCCCTCTGGCACTCTCCCCACTCGGTGCCCTCTCTGGCACTGGGCTACCCGGGTCCATCCTCCGGATCCTCGGGCCCCATCCACAACTCTACCGGCTCCCAGAGCCCACCTGCGGCCTCACCTGGCCGACATCCTCACAGTGGTGGAGTGCCCAACCAACTACACACACTAACAGGCTACACGCCCCGCCATTTCCACAACACTAATGCACCCATTCACAACACCATTCTGCAACCGCACCACAAATGCCAATATCCAACCACAACTTACCTATACCCTCTACCTAACACTTACACTACCCGCCCCGGGTATTCGTGAAAGGGGTCCACTCTTCCCCCATTCACACCTTCGCACCATGCACACCACTCCGTACCACTTACTCCAACTCTCTCCACACACCTGTACTTGCACACCTGTGCTCTCACACCTGGTGCCACCTGCACCCTTCTCTCCCCAAGCGCATTCGCGCTGATCCACAACACTCACTACTCATACACTGCTCCACACACCTGTCCAGTTGCACACCTGTGCAATCACACCTGTTCAATTCTCACACACACGGCATCATCTCAGCTAACTACTCCCTTCTGAAACTCGCGCTTCCCAGTCGTCCCTTTAAACTATTGCGCTCCCTCGTCATTATCATCCACACTAATCTACCTGCGTCCCCACTACAGGTATCAGTCACTAACTAAACTTAACGTTACCTAAGGTCATCTTCTCTAGATCCCTACCGTTATATCCTAACCCTCCCGGGCTAGTTTTCACTGCCATACACCCCATAAGCTATTGCTCCTTTGCCCCACACATGGGAAGGGTGGCAGGGATGCCATCCCACCACATCGGGGGTCTCTTATTACCAATTTTGCACATCAAATTTCAACAAATCAAAAATTTGCCAATCATCTGCCAATCACTGTACCATTACCAATCATCACTCTGCCAATCCTTTGCCAATCATCAAATTTCGCCTTTTTCTAATTTCGGGGCCAAAACACTAACCTCATCACCCAGTCTACTCACTACTGCCTCTCGGTGCGCCAATTCCTGTCCAAAGCCCGGCTTCGTAAAGCCAAGCAATGGATGCTGGTTGTTTTGTGCCAGTGGCTGGATGCGTCCGGCACTCGGTGCAGGGACGGGGGCTTACCCGGGCCGAGATCCCACGCATCACCTCGGCGTGGAGCCATCCAATGTCCCGATCCCGACCTGCCGGCACGTCTCAACAAAACGTGGTCGCCATAACGACCCTTCCTATCGGGCTGCCAGCTCCGCCTAGTGGAGCCTGGACGCGGCCGTTCAAAGCGAGGCCCGGCCCGCACCGAGGGCCCGATTCGGCTATAAGTCGTTCTAAACTCTACCCCGTCTAACGTCGATGCTTCACCTGGACGCTTACACCCCGCAGCCCGTTCCTTGCTCACACATCCAGCCGTGCCCATGCTCCTCGTACCTTTCCTTACACACCCAGGTACACTCATTCCACTCACAGCCTTGGTCACACACCTGACCACCGAACACTTTGGCACACATTCGTCGCTCGCACACCTCACCAATACACCTCTTCGCGCCCCCTCCTCGGTCACCTCCTCTGTGACAATCACAGGTGTGCTCTCATTCGCACACCCAACCACGTGCCTCACCACCAACTCCAGCGTGCATTCCCACTCACGCTCTACCATTCCAGGTGTGCATCCTTCCATCCCAGGTGTACATCCTCGCTCACCTGTCACAACTAACTCACGCTCCATGTCACTCTCACTACTTTCACCTCCACTCGTGACAACGCACTCACCCTTACTCTTGACAGCACACTCTTTCCCCATGCACCTGTCCGTCACACACCTTTCTCGCGCACACTCTCCCGTTACACCCTCTGTAACACTCACCACAGGTGGACACTCTTCCTTACTTCTGACAGCGCACTCTTTCCTCATGCACCTGTCCGTCACACACCTTTCTCGCGCACACTCTTGCGCACACTCTCCCGTCACACCCTCTGTAACACTCACCACCCCGCGCTTCCACGTGCTCCCTCGCACACGCGCTACGACCGACTCACTCTCGCCAGCACCCTCACTCCTTGGCACGCACTTTTTCCTCACACACCCCAGAGTCGGACTTCCTCGCACACCTCCTTTTTCGCACACCAGACCTGTCGCACACTTCACCAGTGGCCTCTCACGAACACCCGGGTCTCTCTCGACCCCCAAGCTTATTAAATCACCTGGCGCATCATACGCACGACCATATTGGTCACCACTTACACCGGGTCCTCTTCCTCTTCGCTTCTCCTCCATCACCTGCGAATCCCTCATCCGGTTAATGAGCACATCATCACGATCCAAACACAGACTTTGGACCAATTCTTTTATCTCCTCTTTTATCTCTTTCTTATCCCCTCTCCGTCGCTTCTTAATTTCGCTCATCCCTTCTTCCACTTCTTCTAATTTGTGCTTCACCTCTTTTATTCCCCGGTACGTCTCCTCAAGCTCATCCTCTAAGGCTACCTTGACCGTTTCCATGTGCGTCCTCACCTGCCGGTCCTTCGTCTCCATAACCTCTATCACCTCGTCCAGCCTCGTTGTCAGTCCCTCACGTACCATCTGACATTCCCTCTTTGTCGCTATCAAGTCGTTTTTTATGTCGTTTTGTGTCGCTTTTAAACCTCCTAATACTGCAGTGTTCCTTTGAACCTGCTCCGTTAGTCCTTTTTGTCCCTCCGTCAGCTGTTCCACCTCCTGCGTCAGGTCCTCTATGCCCCCTTGTAACTTTACAGTCCCCTTTCTCACCTCCTTTTCCATGTGCTCCTCACAGTGCCTCACCTCCTCGCGCACTCCTCCGACCTCCTCACTCACTCCTCTTCTGATCTCTTCTCCCATCACTTGCATCTCCTGCCCAGATGCCACCCTCATCTGCTCCATTTCCTCCCTGTGAGCATCCAGTTTGGTTTCTACCCCCATTCTGACCCCCTCTATCTGCTGCCCCATTTGGTTAACTTCCCTTTCCGCTTGGTCCCTCATGTCCCTCAATTTGCCTTCCATACTGTTTTCTAACCCCTCTAACCCATTTTTCACTCCCTCTATCTGATTCTCCTGGGCAGCCATTCTATTTTCTACCCCCTCTAACCCCTTTTGCATCCCTTCCATTTGATTCTCTTGAGCGGCCATTCTGTTTTCTACCCCCGTTAACCCATGTTTCACCTCTTTTATCCCGTTGTCTAACCCCTCAAAATTATTGTCTAACTTCCCACTGGTACCCCTCGCTTCGTCCCTCATTACCCCCATTTGCTCACTCAATCGCTCAATTTGGCTCCCCATACTCATCTGTACAGCTGCCTGTAGCTGCGCAATGAGGGCCTGTATGTCAATCGGCTGCATGTTAAAGCCCGTTGATACAGCGGGCTCGGCTACCGCGCGCTCTTGCGAGGCGCCATTTTGCGTGCCTGCTACCCTCGCTGTTTCGCTCTCCTCATGTCCCTCAATTTGGTCCTGGACCGACCCTGCTTCACTCTCCCCTACCGGACCCCAGCCGTCTTGATCCGCCATAGCGCGACTTTCAAAATTCGAGTTTCGTAACACCAATCCAAATTTTGCTGTTATAATTTCGTCGAGCGCAGTAACCGCGGGACCGCGCTCCGGATCGATTTGGTCGAGCGCCGTACGCGCTCCGGCTCGATTTTCCCTCCCAAAATTTGGGCCTAACTAATTTAGTCCCGGGTCCGAATCTCACTCCTCGACACCAATTGTTACAGACGTGGCTTAGATGTTAGTTTACCGAGCGGTTTTGGTATGACCACGTCTGCACAAGTTACCGATTATACTCGACGTTGACGAAGCCGCGCCACGCTGGCTCAATAAGAAAAAGAAGACACCCGGCTGGGTTATAAAATGACGACACCAGGGATACGGTTCTCAAGACCTCCGGAGGAGATTATATTCGTTACGGAAAAGGTTAGATTACAGGGGCTAGAGGTACAACATAGAAAGACAAGCACTTAGACACAATCTTATATTATTCCCCAACAGACGACAGGCAAACGGGACAACGGCTGACTCACACGGGGGTTGATGGAAAGGACAGGCGGGTAGCGATGGCTCCAGGTGCACCTGTGCTCAAAGGTTAGAATCGACCCGGTCCGGTCCAGAGATGCGGGGAGGTCTCGTCGCAGCGCTCAGAGGTGACGTTCTTTCTCAGGCGGGTTCTCTTCCTCTCAGCGGTCGTAGGCAAGGCAACGTTCTTTCTCCAGCTGGGGGCGCATCTCACGTCACGTCCGCTACGTGGCCGCGTATATCCGGCGGGGAGTGACACGCCCTCGGCTCGTTAGCTCCGCCTCGTGGAATCGGCACGTTGCTTCTCATTGGGTGCGTGCGGGGGGGTTTACCAGGCTCCGCCCTTGACGAGGAGCTGACAAGGAGCCCCTTCGTGGTAACCCCGTGGAGCGCATGGTCTGGAGCGCATCGTCTGGAGCGCATTGTCGATGGCGGCGAACCGAGCCGGTGGGAGGACGCACACTCCCCCTCGCGCAGCGCCGTGCCCCTCTGTTGTTGTAGACGGGGAAGAAGATGGGAGGAGGTATGGGAAAGGTCCTAAACTCACTACTGATGCCATATAATCACATTCTGGTGCAACGAAGAGTCATAATGAATGGAAACGAGGCCTTAACTGACATAGACTAAGAATAACTAGGAAGATGTCCGAAAGTTGTCTACGTGTGGTGCGGTGGACCTGGGCACGACATTTAATGGGGGAATAAGGGGAAGGTCGGCTCTACTGATTGTTATTTACATGCAATGGGACTAGGGAATGGGGGATTGGGGAAAGTTGGGGAGTATTGGAGAAAATAGGGGAATATTTACAAGCGGATATGGAGGCCAAATTCCATATTCGCAACAATATATATATATATATATATATATATATATATATATATATATATATATATATATATATATATATTGTTACGGATCTCGGGGGTCGGCGCTCCCCTTATCAAAGGGGGGGTTAATCCCCTTGTCTTTTTAGCTGGCCGGCCCGAGTCCTGGGAAGTTATAACGCTCCCGGTCGGTATTAGGTAGGGTGATTGGTCAATTTAGTCCCAAATACCTAATTACTAACCCGACCGTAAAGCAGGGAAATAACTCGCGCTCGAACCACGGATATGGTGGAAAATTCTGAGCGAATAGCAATCCGCGATCCGAGCTATTAACAAAGTGACTAAACCCGATTCTAGCGGTTTCCAATCGTGCCACGTTTACCCAATGATAGAAGGGACGGATGCGATCGGATGGAGAGGAAACCAGAGTATAGGAAGAACAAAGATGGGTTTATTAACAAATGTACAAGAAGAAGAGGAAACGAAAGGAATATACAGGAAAGGAAGAGGAAGAAGCAGAACACAGGGCAGTCTTAAAACAGTTATTCTAATACCCCAGACAAACGTACACACTCACACAGGGATTGTAGCTGGATTGTAGATGGATTGTAGATGGTCCGGCGATGGGGTCCAGGCTCCAGTCCAGCGGGCGAAACCCGGCAGGCAGCTCCGCGCATAGTTGGACGCGAGCGGACAGTTTATTTAACGGGGGGGGGGGGGGGGCTTTGCGTTCCTGACCAAGTCCCTTTGCAATGCACTCTCCCGACCAAGTCCGTGAAAGGGCTTTGCGTTCGCGCTTATATAACGCACCACGCGATCACTCCGCGCTCCACAAAGCCACGCCTGCCAGCGATGTTACCTCAGCCCTGATTGGCTGGTGAGGGCTTACCGGCCACGCCTTTGACGGCTGGTTGACAGGCCACACTTTCTTCTTGGCGTTCCGCCCCCTTTTTCCTCGGGCCTAACCACATGGCTTATGGCATCGTTTGAGCGAGCTATGAGGCACCGACTGTAGGGGCGCGTAATGGCGTCGCTTGGAGAGGGAGGTCGCAAAATGGACGGAATGGGGCCTACTCTTATTTGATCGATGCAACGCAGATTCAACTATTGGAAACACGGCCTTATCTAAAACACATAATAATGAAATAACTGGAATTTCTAAGGTGGCCTACGTGTTGCTTGTGGACTAACTAGGGGTGCTACCTTTAACCTTTAATGATGAGAATTTATATACAAGAGTTATTTACAAGTGAGGGTTCTAAAACCGCAACAATATATCGATAGATAACTACATATAATGGAACTATGGCATGTGTGTGTGTGTGTGTGTGTGTGTGTGTGTGTGTGTGTGTGTGTGTGTGTGTGTGTGTGTGTGTGTGTGTGTGTGTGTGTGTGTGTTTGTCGTATGTATGTATGTGTATGTACTATGGATGTATAATGTATATGTATAATATTTTTGAATGAGAATGTATGTATCATCTACTCCTTCGAGAGGATTTAACCAAGGAAGCTGAAACGTTGAAGGATTAAGGATGACACCCTAAAGTTGTGCCCGTACAAGTTGGTCCATCTTGGCATTTTCGTCCTTTGGGGGAACGGTGGGTGCAATTATCTAAGCTATTTAACCATTATGTGTATATGCACATCCACAGTACCATGTTTTGCTACATGTACATAACCCAAGTTATTTTTTCTTTTCGGGAGCAATCGAGTTAACGATATGTTGCTTATACATTGTCTAAATAAAGGGACGTGTCAGAAGGAAGAATGTGTTGCACACTTGGAACAAGATTGTCCATCGGGTGGGTACTCTGCCAGTCATCCTATAATGGAGATATGGCGTAGTTGTGTACGTATGTATCATCTACTCTGAGAGGATTTGACCTAAGATGCTGAAACTTTCAGGGATTGATGAGGGTACTCTGAAATTGTGCCTGTGCAAGCTTCGTTTGATTTCATCAAGTTTTGAAAAAAATATTTTAAAAATCTTCACCCATCTTGGCATTTTCTTTCTTTGGGGGGTATATATGTATGTATGTGTGTATGCATGTATTATGTATGTAATTGGATGGAATAGTAGGTGCAATTGTAATTTTCCAAGCTATATAACTACGATGTATTATAGAGAGCTTCATAAGTGAACCTCTATGGCAATTGCATGTATATGTAAATCCATTCAAAATTTCACTTTCATTAAAAATTTCACAAAAAAAAAAATTCAAATTTTTCCCCATTCCCTTGGGAACAAAATTTCATGTTGTCATTTGAAATGTCCCTTCCATGATTCGCCATCTTGCCCCTTCCATGATCCGCCATCTTGTCCCTTCCATGATCCGCCATCTTACTCACGTGATCTTGCTTTGGTCTGGCGCAACCGATAAATTATTTTCACCTGGTGATTAAAATCAATAAACTGCAATACAGTACTGTACAGAACGGATTTTGAATTCAAAACCGCTCATCATTTACGCCAGCTACACCGACTTCTTTTTTCCACCAGCTACCCCACCGGCTTCAGTTTTCCGCCAGCTACACCGACTTCAGTTTTCCGCTAGCTACACCGACTTCATTTAAGCCAGGTACACCGACTTCAGTTTTCCGCCAGCTACACCGACTTCATTTAAGCCAGGTACACCAATTTTAGTTTTCCGCCATCTACACCGACTTCAGTTTACCGCCAGCTACACCGATTTCATTTAAGCCAGGTACACCGATTTCAGTTTTCCGCCAGCTACACCGACTTCAGTTTTTCGCCATCTACACCGACTTCAGTTTACCGCCAGCTACACCGACTTCATTTAAGCCAGGTACACCGACTTCAGTTTTCCGCCACCACACCGACTTCATTTAAGCCAGGTACACCATTTTGAGTTTTCCGCCATCTACACCGACTTCAGTTTACCGCCAGCTACACCGACTTCATTTAAGCCAGGTACACCGACTTCAGTTTTCCGCCAGCTACACCGACTTCA
Organism: Myxine glutinosa; assembly: GCF_964187855.1. Classification (NCBI taxonomy): domain Eukaryota; kingdom Metazoa; phylum Chordata; class Myxini; order Myxiniformes; family Myxinidae; genus Myxine; species Myxine glutinosa. Next base: position 101,636,595 of record NC_136269.1, on the reverse strand, counting down.
TTTAAGCCAGGTACACCATTTTCAGTTTTCCGCCATCTACACCGACTTCAGTTTACCACCAGCTACACCGATTTCATTTAAGCCAGGTACACCGATTTCAGTACATACCTGCCAGTCAGACCTATGTACCTGGTCCAGTCGACTAGAAGTCTAGATTATATAGCCTACAGTAGGTAAGTCCTGCATTCTATCCCAATCTATCCATTCAATAAAATGAATTTTAATTTTAATTCTAAGCCCAAGATCAAACTAGCCGAGCTAAGCCGAGGCCTACAGATGTTTGCAAGGGCTGCGTACTCGATCGACTGACCATTGTCGACCAAGCTCTCACTCTACGCAATGCGTATTCATATTATATGCACTTACACAGTCCACATGTTTTGCGTCATGTCGGTAACCTGGATTATTTTTTATTTTCGGGAGCAATCGAGGCAGCAGTCTGTTGCCTATACACCACCCAAATAAACGTCAAATGAAGCGTCAGAAGAATGTTTTGCACGTTTGGAACAAACGGGTTTCGGGTTTATGGATTTTCAAACGTTGCCAGTGAAAGTATAAAAAGAAGAAGAGGAAGAGGAAGATGTTGCAGTGTGCGTACATACATAGAAACACCTTGCTGGGACCCGTACCAATAACAGTCGCTATGTGGACGGTGATCTTATATTACTAATAGGGTTAGGCACTTGTGTCGCTACTTTATTAATATACAACACTAAACCTGACAAATGTGCACAATAAAGGAATGCTGTAGTTTTTTTTATACATCATCGAGGCTTGTGGAAGAGGAAGAACACAGAACAGGCAAAGGCGTTCATGGGAACAAGAAAAGTCGACGCAAAAAGTAGAATCTTAATCCAAAAAGATAGCTGCTGGTGTCCCTAGGCGGTGTAAAACAGAATTAGACAGACAATAATAACCTTTAAAAAAGTGGAAAAAAAAATAATTTTGGAGCCATTTTACTTCACGTCCCGCTGAACCTATTATTTAATTACATCTTGTAAGAAAAGAATTGCTCTTTCAATTTTTTTTCTGATTTCACTCTTGATTTCGGCACAATTATTTAGGCTATGAGTTCCGATCGTCAAATATGGAATCAGATTTCGAATATGAGCTTTCAATAAGCCTCATTATAAAGCCTTATAGAGCCTCATTTCAATAAACACATTGCACACATTGCCTCAAACAGGGAACCATGACTTGTCATGGGGCCCGCAAGGCTAACCCCTGCTCTAGCGGGGGAAAATGGCCTTAAAACGATCATTCATTCAATAAGCCTATTAGTATTACGTATATCTATATGATACATTACTCAATCTTTCCAAGAGCCAATCACATCACACCTTGCCTCACACAGCCAATCAGGGTAAACCGTGAACAGACTAACGGACCGCCATCTCTGTCATATATATATATATTGTAGCGGTTACCTTATTCGCATGTGACGGTTACCTTATGTTTGGTCATAATCCACGTGCACGGGCCTGTGGGGCTTTTGGTTGTGTGGAAGTGACGCACGCGCGGTTGTGGAGCCACGCCCTCCGAAGAGGGTTTTGACTTTATAAAAGCTGTACCACTTCCGTTCGCGACTTCGCGTTGAGTGTGCTGGAGATTTCTGTACGAATAAACGAGCTTCGAACCCTACGAAATGGCCTCGTCTCCTCGCCTTCCGCAACTCCTAAAATATTATATATATATATATATATACATACATACACACACACACACACACACACACACACACACACACATACATGTTGGGTCACCCAATCCAGATTTTGTTATTTAATCTTTAGTTTACACTACTGCACGAACCGTCAACTTCCCTGACTCAGAGCGGATGCATTACACCACTGCATCAGATTAATGACCTCTTTTCGTTGTGTTAGGTCTGGAGCATGCTTCTTTCACTCATGACACTCAATGTAGTTCCATGAAGACTGTGGACGTTTCTTATGTTACTTTGCATTCTGCATACGGAATATAAATACCGTGGGACCCCGCTATTCGCGGGGGGATACGTTCCTGGAAAATCCGCGAATTGCAAAACCGTGAATGGAAAAAGGGGGGGGGGGGGGGATAGGTTCCCAAGTCACGAAAATCCGCGAATAGGGAGGGCCAAGCTGCGAATGGCGAGGCAAGATCTGCGAATGGTGAGGCAAATCCTGAGAATGTCAACAATAATCCATGAAGGTCGATGAAAGTCCCACGAATGTATGCCGCGGCATTGTTTCAATGGGGAAAGAGGGGATAGGTTATAGGTTCCCGGCGGTTCCTGATTCATGTAGGAAAATTTTTAAAGGTTAAAATGAGCGCAAGAATGTTCAAAGACCATCGACCATTTCTTCTTCTTCTCTTCTTATTCTTATTCTGCCATTGAACGGCACTTGGATGCCAACCCTGATTGGGCAGACCCAGTGTGATACACGGCACTGGGCAGACCAGTACATTTCAGAGGTGTTCAAAATATTGAGCCGAGGTCGGAGCGCGTTACATCGACGTATGTTTGAAGCAACCTTCATCCATTCCACAAAACCTACATTGTGTCGTCAAAAGGAATTTGTACATTCTCTCATTCTCTTTCAACACGAAAGATTAAAGGTAGTTCCCCGACCACTGTCCAAGGTAATGAATGATGCAAATGGTGCGTCCAGCGTCATCGCTGACAACTCCACTCCAGCCAATCGGAGCCAGGGACAGTGGTGACTGAGTCAACCAATGGACGTTCAGAACACCAATGACGTCATGACTGAAGAACCAATCGGTGTCGCTGTTACTTAGACATGCTTATAAATGCATAAGTTTAAAATGTTTTCGACCGCAAATGCACATGATTACAGTTTCACAAAAAATGATTACAAATTTAAAAAAACGACAACACCAGGTACCATTTCCAATTTATTGAAGGAATGTGCTTACAGTTTATTGAAAGTGTTTAACCATACCGTACTGTGAAACAAAAAAAACAACAACACCATCATGGACCGTTAAAAAAATTTATTTTACAAACACACGCAACTTTCAAATGATGATGGTGATGAATTAAAATCCCATGAATTCCTCGAACTTTGAGGGCGACCCAAATGATGGTGCAGCAAAATAGTGCACTAAGGTAGAGCCAGGAGAGATAGGAGAAGATGAGGATGCTGGTGAGGATGCTGAGAGGAAGGCAGGAGAGGGTGTTGATGGTCTTGAGGTGTTGGGAGCAGGGCTGAAGAAATGGGTAATGGGGAGCTGCCTGACAGATTGCCCAACATTTCGATGCAGCTCTTTGTACGGGAGCAGCGCATCATCCAAGCCCCTCTTGAACTTGAGGTACCTCTCCACGACTGGGTCAGCATCTTGCACCCTGTCCGCAAGTGCCCGCATGTCCTGCAGCAGCTCGCCCAGGAGCTGGGCTGTGAGGGTTGGACCTCAGCACCTCTTCCTCATCACTGCCCACCTTCGCCTTGGAAACCTTTGGAATGGCCTCCAACTCGTCCTTGGTGAGTGGGTTTAGGGAACGGTTCAGCATCATAGTTTTCAGCATGAAGTCCCTCGTCTGCGTGTTGTCCTCAATCCATATTCTGAGAGACTTCTCCATCCTATCCATGTAGACATTCCGGCCATGGGTGACCACCTTCATAATCGATACAGCTCTCGCTGAAACTTTCTCACAAATCACCTTCGCCTTCTTCCGTATGTAGCAAACGGTGGATTCGTTGATGCCGTAATGCCTGCCCACAGAGGCCGCACTCTCTCCTCTCAAAAGCCAGTCGAGTAGCTCCAATTTGTTGCTGAGGCACATCAATTTCTTCTACCTCTTGGTAGTCGACGCATCTCCGGCACTGGTCTTGCGCTTGGGAGCCATTATTGCACAATGAGCAGAGTGAGTCAAAAACACAGGTCAAAGCAACGGGACGAGAACAATGATCGAGATCGAGGACACAATCTGTATATGTAGGATTGTGAGCATTGTGGGTAGTTGCGGGAGGTACTCTGCCCATTGTTTGTGGGGGATGTTATCGGATGATGCAGTATTGAGCTTATCAGCTAATTTTAATAATAGATTTAATGAAGCATATCCATTCTATAATTCGCGGAGGATGACATGTTTTAGTCGCTGATGGAACATCCCCCGAAGCGTTTTCATTGTGTAACATCTCTGATGATGCTTTACCGTAAATTGCAAACTGTAAGACATTTAATGAAGCGTTTGCATTCTATAATTCGAGGAGTTGACTTGTTTACACATTTGGTGGGATATCTCGCGGCAAAAATTTGTGGCCGCGAAAGCCATGAAAACACAAATCACACAGCAGTAAATGTATAAGCAGGTCATGCTCGTGGCTTGTATAAAATGTTTTTTGTGTACGTATGTCCAGCTGCTTTATGCATGGCTGGTGAAAGATGGGTTTAATAAATGTGTCAAGCTAGCGGCTCGTGAATATATATATTTTTGCACCACTGAAAAACCGGGAATTTGCGGAACATGGCCGTGAAAAGGGGGAGTAAAAACCGCGATTTCGCGGAACACGGCCGCAAATAGAAAAAACCCACGAATTTGCAGAACACGGCCGTAAATAGAAAAAAAACCCCGCGAATTTGCGGGACATGGCCGCAAATAGAAAAAACCTGCGAATTCGCGGAACACGGCCGTAAATAGAAAAAAACCCCGCAAATTTGCGGGACATGGCCGCAAATAGAAAAAACCTGCGAATTCGCGGGACATGGCCGCGAATAGAAAAAAACCGTGAATTTGCGGGACACTTTTTCACGAATATAGAAATATGTCGCATTTTATCAACTGCAAATACGTAGATTCCGCGAATAGCGGAACCGCAAATAGCGGGGTCCGACTGTATTTAAACGCAAGTGGTTCGATTCCCCCGTGGAGGTGCAAGCCAAGCTCGCCCCTCTATCTGCCGAGGGGCACACTCGACATGCAATGATGATTTGGCCAAAATGCAGTGATTTCATGTTTTAATATCAATTTGACTAAGATTTGAAAGTCTTCATTGTGATGTTGACTTTCCATGTGTGAAAATAATGTGGTACAGCAAATTTCGGGGAAATTGGGCCAAGGGTTTGGAAACGTACAAGGAACAAACAAAGCGACTCATTTTCATATATGTGAATGGGGCATTCTTGCAGACTGCAAGCAAATATTTGGGTTCACTCTACGTCCATGTATATGTAAGCAGCTAAATAATTAAACTCAATAATTAGTGATTAGAATGAGCTCTTTATTTAGAAGTTTACAGCTATTGTAATTTTTATGTAAATATTGCAAAGGTTATAAAATAATAGGCGGGAGACGTGCATATTAGCATTGCCTAGCAACCAGTTCGATTGTAAGCTCCATTGTCTTGGGTCACGTGACACACCATGAGCAAAACAAAAATATCCGTGAATAAAAGCCGGCCGGTGTAAAATGTATTTGCTCACAGCGGGTCGCGTGGCCCAAGATAATGCTAAAACATGCCTCTTCTCTCTTTTTATAACCTTTGCCGTATTTACATTAAAAATTACCTTAGCTGTAAACCTTGAAGTAAAGAGGTCATTCTAATTACAAATTCCTGATTTACTTGAGTTATTTGCCTGTTTTCTTTTTAATGGATGCACAATGCACCCAACCATGCTGGGAATTGGTGAACGAAGAATTGGAAGAGGCAGACCTTGTTTGTGCTGGATGGATGGGGTAAATATTGGGTACTGTACAGTATATACTGTATATATATATGGGAGAGGGAGTGGTGGGGAAGGAAGAGAAGGGGGAAGGGGAGTGGGAGGAAAACAAGAGGAAGCGAGTGTGGTGGGGGAGAAAGAGAAGAGCGAGTGAGTGGGTGGGATGGGAGTAGGGATGAGTGCCTCGAGGTTGGGGGAGAGGAGTCGAGGGTGGGCGAGAGGAGTCGAGTTGTGTGTGTCACAAAGACAAATTGATTCGATTTTGGTGAAGATCCGAATACGGATCCGCATACGAGAATTATTTAATTTGTTTAAGTGATTTTTCACCTTTGAGTGATTGGGCCAAAAACCATATATAGCATGATATTTCAAATCGTTGTGGATGATTTATAACAAAACGTGGTGGATGAATTGGGTAAGTGATAATAACAAGCCAATTCGATTTTAGTTCATGTCGGATCCAGATCCGGCCTATCAGTGGGATACAAAATGTAAAAATTTCAGCCTGTTTTATGTGGTATACTCTCTGCCGAGTGTCGTTCTAGTTTTATCTGTCACCATATTATCCGCCGTGTCACCATATTTTATCTGTCATTAGGGAAGGATGGCACCCATTAGTTGGATGTCACTTCTGTGGTTGAATTTATGGGAGTATCTTATCGTTATTGACCCACCTGTATCAGCACCATTGTGGCCATTGCTACAGGCAAGTCGTGAAAATATGTTGGGAGCACATGACACATTCTTGCTTTAATAAAGATCGAGGGACGGTGTTTTTCATACCGAGTAATATTTTAACTGAAGGTATTTTAAGATCGTGTTTTAACTAAAGGAAGGCACTTTAGGGTTTAGGGTGCAATTTTAAATGCTCCCCACACCCAGGTGTGTGCTCACTCCCCGAGTATTCATCAAACAACTGTAGGATAGGAAGATCTTTTTCCTCTAAGTGGTCTCCTTTAATTTGGTTTCAGTTCCCAGCGGGGTCTTCCCAGACTATAAATACTGTGCTCGTGTAGCGAAGGCCGGATGTTCAAAATCTCTGTCTAATGGAGGAGATATTCCATCAGCTGGTTATTTCATCTTCTTGCACTTGTGAAATGTCGATAATCCCATGGCATATTTTTTGACTAGGAATTCACTTTTGCTCCTTTACCATAGTAAATCCCCATACATATACTGAATCCAACGAGTAGATCTCTCTGAATCATTTTGTAAGACCCTTTCTAATTTGTAACTGTCTTGAGCTGTGAGCGACACATTTTAACCGTGAGTATATTCACCATGACACACTGTTAATGAGGAGGAAAGGAAGAAAGAGGTCAACATAATTGGAATGTAACGAATGTTTCCAATAAATTGAATGAAGTTACAGGTCCGAGTGAAAAATCACAATTATCCTGAAAAAAAAAATTTAACCTATATTTACCTGTTACTTTTAGAGAGCTGTATTCTTTGTGATGTGTATTATTTTGGCCCAAAATCATTTCAAGTTTAAAGTTCACCTGTATAGTGAAATTGGCTTTAATCACTCACATATCTTCATTGGCGGATCTAGAAATGTACAAAAGGGTGCTCATGGAATTTGCTCATATAAGCTAATAGGTAAAGGTTCATAGTTTGCTCATAGGTAAAGGTAGCAGCATTTTTATGGATGGAAAACTTGAAGACTCTATTTCTATTACTTCTCTTCTTTCAGCCTTTTTTGTCCCCTCTCCAGATCCGCACGTGCTCCTTTTAAAATCATGATTGGCGTTAAAACCTGTTTTTGTTCCTCCGCAATAATCCTGGTTTTATTTCTTTTCTTTTTTTTCTCGCCTGGCATGATGTCATCAGGGCATGATTGGGAGTGGCACAGATTGAGGTTTACAGCACTTGTATAGTTGTAGGGTATTTGATTACGGAGATCTGAGGCCACATTTAGTCTTGAAATTACAGTTTCGTTTGTTGGTGGACACACACTAATACTAATAGCTATCTACTTTAAAAGTATGAATTATATAAGGTATGTTTTGTAGAATATGCACAGCAATTTGTAAAAATGTTTGTGCAAAGAGTGCACACCTGCCCATTGTTTCCACAGCTGCAATGAAGTCTATAGTACTCTGATGCAACAGAGGCGTTCTGATAGCATCAAGCATCACGAGGTTGGACAAATGCTTCTATCTATACGTCATTTCCCCTGGTATTTGTTGCCATTTTTCATTAACACCAGGTATATTATCACGTCTTAAAGTTGGCTTAGCCTTGGTTTGGAATTACCAAGTGTCGAAATGTCATTTCCAGTAGTCAAGCTTCCAGCGTTCTTTACGCTTCTGGCTTCATTATGTCTGCCCTTTGTTCTGCCTGCTTCGACATGAAGCTTCCACGTGCATTTATAAGGTAAAGCTCCCCTGTCACCTTTGTGATTACAAAAGGGAATGGGAGCGAAAAGCTGGGAAAAAGCAAGTTACTTTGCAGCATAATCCTGCACGCAGCTTGCACCTTGGACACGTTTGGACATTGATTTGAAGTTTGATAGAATGTTTAAATGACCTGCTTGGAGTACTCTCATTGATTTAAAAAAAAAACATTTACTGAATATGATCTTTGCCATTTCTAGCAGCGATTTGAGGCTCATGGATGGAGGAGATTGTACACAAGTCATGTGCAGGGAATGAGTCGATTTGAGTGTACTTTTACTTGAATTACAAGGAAATTTGTGGATAAACCTCGGTTCCCAGCATCACGAGTCATTGGTTCAATTATTGGAATTGCCAAGCAGGCTAAACCAAAGCTGATTGAGCTAATATGGAATTACTAAACACAGAATTATGGATAACTAGCAGAGTTACCCGGCATTACCCGGAAAATAAATAGTCGGTCACGCAATTTAGCTTTGATATTCTGTTTATTATACCCTTCTTTTAAGTAACACGATATTCTTTGTGGGCTTTTTATAGTCAGAGGAAGCCACGCCCCTTGGGCACGCCCCACTGCCACGCCCCTTGGGCACGCCCCTCGTCTAAATCTGATGCGCCCATGTTTTTGTCGTGAAAAGTTACCCCTCCCTGGACCCACTCTTCCCTCTCTAAGTCACTTCCTTAGGCTGTCCATGAGGCACAACCGAACAAACAGACGTTCACACATAGGGTTATAGATTTTGCAGTTGGCATTATTTGTCTTTCGTAGCCAATTCCGAAATACCTGGATGCTTCAATTTGTTAAAAGTGTAGGAACAACATACTTTGTGATTCAACACTCTATCTGCCAAGTACCAATCCGACAGTTTATATTTGTGCCGATAATAATCATCTTTTAGGAGTTATGGTGGATGTCAATTTATTGAACAGTGTTATCAACTGTGTTAACTTCCTTGTGTTCAAACCCATTGCTAAAATTGCATTTGTCAGATGTTATTGATTTGTATCCATTGAGAATAATTATAGAACAAATAGAAAGAAATACTATAATGTGGCGGACACAAAAGCGAATTGGCGTGGTGACATCATTCCACGCACCAAGTGGGCGGTGGCCACGCCCGAGGGGTAGGCGTGGCCTCAGGATATACACCGGGCGACCAGCCCGGAAACGTTCATATGTTACCGCTTGTCCGCTTCCTCCTTGCTCACAAGCAGCGCGCGTAACGCGCGCTTTACTGGTGACCCTCGACGTTGGATCTGCCGTAGCGATCCTTCCGAACACGACGCCATTGCAATGGCCAACGACAAGTCAATGGCGATTAAACTTCCCGAATTTTGGGAGGCCCAGGCCGAGATCTGGTTCGTTCAAGCCGAAGCCCAATTTCAGCTTCGGCGCCTCACCAACGACGACCTGCGCTACTGCCATGTCGTCGCCTCCCTCGAGCCCGGCACGGCCGCTCGAGTTGTGTCCGTCCTTCGCCACCCACCGGACGGCCACAAGTACGAGGCACTCAAGCGGCTACTCCTAGCCACGTTCAGCCTCACGGACGACGCACGGGCCGACCGCCTCCTGGATCTCCCCGAGCTCGGTGAGACGTGCCCGTCGGTCCGAATGGACCATATGCTGTCACTGTTGGGCGACGAAGCCCCCGGTTCGCTATTCCGGGCGCTTTTCCGTCGCCAACTTCCAGCGCAGGTTCGCCTCGCATTGGCCGGGACCGGGCTAACGGAACCCCGAGCATTGGCGGCCGAGGCGGACAAGTACTTCGCCGCTTCGGACACGCGGGCGAGCGTTGGCGTGGCCGTCACGGCCTTCGACGCTGCTGTTCCACAGCATCATCTTCTACAGCACGCTGAGTTTCAGCAGCATGCTGATACGCACCTCGTGAACGCCGCCACGCCCCGCCCACCGCCGCGGCGAAAACCGCCACCGCGGGGAAACCCGTCGACTCCACCGGCCTGGCGGAGCCAGCCGCGCTCCTCCAGCTCCACCACCTGGTGCTGGTTCCACGCCAAGTTCGGCCACGAAGCTCGGCGGTGTCATCCGCCGTGCTCCTTCAACGGGTCGGGAAACGCCCGGGCCGGCGCTCAATTGTGGCGATGAGCGCCGGCCGTTCGAGCAGCCTGCTGTTCATAACGGACACCTTCTCCGGGCGCCGTTACCTGTGCGACACGGGAGCACAGGTGAGTGTCATTCCCGCCGGCACGTCAGACAAGCACGCCGCGGGTGGGGGCCCCGCGCTGCTTGCCGCGAACGGGACGCCCATCCGTACGTACGGAAAACGCTGCCTCTCTCTGCGGTTTGGAGGGCAGGTTTTCCGATGGACGTTCGTCACCGCCGACGTGCCCATGGCACTGCTTGGCGCGGACTTCCTGTGCGCTAATGGGCTCCTGGTCGACGTCAAGCGCAGACGGCTTGTCCAGGCCGAGACGTTCAGCTCGCTCGCATGTGCGTTGCCCAGCTCAACGAGCGGCTTGCCAAGCGGCTTGCCGAACGATTCGGTTCCGGCCACGTTGGTCTGTACGCTTCCGGCAGCGGACGCATTCACCCGCCTCCTCGCCGGCTTCCCGGCCCTCACGCGGCCCACCTTCTCGGCGGGGGCCATCAAGCACGGGGTGGCCCATCACATCCCCACCGTCGGGCCACCGGTCTACGCCCGGGCACGCCGCCTCGAGCCGACGAAGCTGGCGGTGGCAAAAGCGGCGTTCGCTACCCTGGAGCGACTCGGCATCGTTCGGCGCTCAGAGAGCGCTTGGGCGTCGCCGCTGCACATCGTGCCGAAGCCCGGCGGGGGATGGCGACCGTGCGGGGACTATCGCCGTCTCAATGACGCCACGACTCCCGACCGCTACCCCGTCCCCCACATTCAGGACTTTTCCGCCCGTTTGGCGGGCAGGTCCTTCTTCTCGAAGGTGGACCTCATACGCGGCTACCATCAGGTCCCCGTCAGGCCGGAGGACGTCCCGAAGACGGCGGTCATCACGTCATTCGGACTCTTCGAGTTCCTGCGCATGCCCTTCGGTCTGAAGAATGCGGCTCAGGCGTTCCAGCGACTGATGGACAGCGTCCTGCGCGACTTGGATTTTGTCTACGTCTACCTGGACGATATCCTCGTCGCCAGCGCGTCCCGCGAAGAGCACCTACGCCACCTCCGCACGCTCTTCGAACGCCTGGGCCAGCATGGCCTGATTGTGAACCCCGCAAAGTGCCGGTTCGGCGCCGCCACAATCGATTTTCTGGGGCACCGTGTCACCAGGCACGGAGCCGTCCCCCTGCCGGCCAAGGTGGAGGCGGTGAAGGGGTTTCCGCGCCCCCGCACGATCAGAGGGCTGCAGGAGTTCCTGGGCATGGTGAACTTTTACCATCGGTTCCTGCCCCGTATCGCCCAGCTCCTGCGCCCCCTGCACGAAGCTCTCCGAGGTAAGCCGGGCAAAGGCGACGTTACCTGGACCGAGCAGATGGACACGGCGTTCACGGGCGCGAAGCTCGCCTTGGCTAACGCCACCATGCTCGCGCACCCGGCGCCCGATGCACCGATCGCCCTCACCACCGATGCCTCGGACTACGCGGTGGGCGCGGTGCACGAGCAATGGGTGCGTGGAGCTTGGCAACCGCTGGCGTTCTTTAGCCGGCAGCTTCGCCCGCCCGAACGCCGTTACAGTACCTTCGACTGCGAGTTGCTCGGACTTCACTTGGCGGTCAGGCACTTCCGCCATCTGCTCGAGGGCCGGGCGTTCACTGCCTTCGTCGACCACAAGCCGCTGATCTTCGCGATGGGCAAGGTCACCGAGCCGTGGTCGGCCCGGCAGCAGCGTCACCTCTCGGCCGTGTCCGAGTACACGACGGACATCCAGCATGTCGCGGGGAAGGACAACCCGGTGGCGGATTGCCTTTCCCGGGCCGTCGCCCACGCAGTCCACCTCGGCATCGACTATGCCCGGATGGCAGCGGACCAGGCCGCTGACCCCGACGTCCAGGCCTTGCGGACCGCCGTCACGGGCCTCCGCGTCACCGAGGTGCCGTTCGACGGCGCGGGCGCGGCCCTCTTGTGCGACATCTCCCTCGGGCGTCCTCGCCCCATTGTGCCCGCGGGCTGGCAGCGCCAGGTGTTTGACGCCATCCACGGCCTGTCCCACCCGGGCGCGAGGGCCTCCCAAAGGCTGATCGCCGACAAGTTCGTCTGGCATGGCCTCCGGAAGGCCGTCCGCGGCTGGGCCAGGACATGCCTCGCGTGCCAGCGCGCCAAGGTGCACCGGCACACCCAGGCCCCGTTGGCCCCGTTCACGGTGCCGGAACGCCGGTTTGACCACGTCCACGTGGACCTGGTGGGACCTCTGCCCCCCTCGCGGGGTTTCACCCACGTCCTCACCATGGTGGACCGCACCACCCGGTGGCCGGAGGCCGTGCCCTTGGCGTCGACAACGGCGGCCGATGTCGCGCAGGCTTTCATCGCCACCTGGGTCGCCCGGTTCGGCGCCCCCTCAGACATCTCATCCGACCGCGGCCCCCAGTTCACCTCGGAGCTCTGGGGGGCGGTTGCGCAGGGGCTCGGGGTCCGGCTGCACCGAACCACGGCCTACCACCCCCAGGCTAACGGCCTGTGTGAGCGATTTCACCGCTCATTGAAGGCCGCACTCCGGGCCACCCTCCGCGACGGCGGCTGGGTCGACAGGCTCCCCTGGGTCCTCCTGGGCCTCCGGACGGCGCCCAAGGAGGACCTGCGCGCAGCCGCGGCGGAGTTGGTCTTCGGGCAACCGCTGCGGGTGCCGGGCGAGTTCCTCCTCGACTCCACGGCACCATGGTCCACGGCACAGCAGCGCTCCGCTCTGCAAGAGACCGCCCAGAGGTTCGCCCCGGTGCCAACGGCATGCCACGGGCACCCACCGACGCACGTCGCCCCGGAGCTTCGCACGGCGGAGTACGTCTTCGTCCGCCACGATGCCCATCGGACACCACTGCGGCCCCCGTACGACGGGCCTTTCCGCGTGCTGGAGACCGGGGCGAAGCACTTCACCCTGGACATCGGCGGTACTCCTGACCGCGTTTCGGTAGACCGCCTCAAGCCGGCCCACCTCGATGTGGACCATCCACCGCCAGTGGCCCGACCCCCACGTCGGGGCCGCCCTCCTGCGGGCGGACCCCCGGCACCGCCCAGCCCCGCCGCCACGGTGCCCCCCGGTCCTGCACCCATCCCAGGGGCAGCCAGGGGCATCCCACCTGGTATCCCTGCACCCCAGACGCCGCCGATCGCCAGGGGGCACTTCGGCCGGGTCATTCGTCTGCCCCGCAAACTGGCCCTCCAGGTGCGCGGGAATTCTGGGGGGGCGCGTGTGGCGGACACAAAAGCCCACTGGCGTGGTGACATCATTCCACGCACCAAGTGGGCGGTGGCCACGCCCGAGGGGTAGGCGTGGCCTCAGGATATACACCGGGCGACCAGCCCAGAAACGTTCATATGTTACCGCTTGTCCGCTTCCTCCTTGCTCATAAGCAGCGCGCGTAACGCCGCGCTTTAATAATGCATCTGAAAATGCAAAGCCTGTCCGCATCTGCTTGGTACTCGCACTTCTTCTTCCGTACGATAAACATGATGAAAACAGCTAAAACTAGAACGGCACTCTTCTACGTCACGACGTCGACTGATACGCCTCCGCCCACATTATTACATCATTATAATACTTGTATCAAGTTTCATTTAAATCCATTCAGCTGTGCCCAAGTTAGCACATTTTTACCTGACATGACCTCTGACGTATTGACCCCCAAAATTTATTCAGTTCATGTTTGCATCATTATACATACCTGTACCAAGTTTTAATTTTAATCACTTCAGCTGTTCACAAGTTCTCACGTTTTTACCTGACATGACCTCTGACCTTTGGCCTTTGACCTCAAGACCCCCAAAATCGAATCAGTTCATCTTTACCTCATTATACATACGTGCACCAAGTTTGACGAAGATCCCCTTAGCCGTTCTCAAGTTATCGCGGTAACGAAAACCTATCACGGACGGACGGACAGCCGGACGGACAACCTGAAAACATAATGGCTCCGGCGACTTCGTCGGCAAAGGCATAAAAATGCAAAACATTGACGATTTTATGCGATCTTGACCTTTTGATATCAAACGCAATATGCTTCAGTGACCCAATATGCAAACCCTGCTCAAATTTCAAATCAATCAGATGAAAAATAGCGATTTTATACAACCTTGACCGTTGACCGTTTGATCGAAGAAAAACAAAAACAATTGGCTTCGAGCTTTTGATTGGTGAACCAATAGAGTAACCCAATATACAAATTCTTAAATTGTCAGGTCAATTGCATGAAAATTGACGATTTTATGTCATGCTGACCTTTGACCTGTTGACAAAATTGTTAATTTGTCCTCTTCATATTCTCATAATAAAGCTTTGGTTAAAATTTGATGACAAAACTCAAATGGTAAATTGAAATTTCAGGTCAATTGGATGAAAATTGATGATTTTTATGTGACTCTGACCTTTGACCTTTTGACAAAATTATTAATTTGCTTTCCCCATATTAACCTAATAAAGCTTTGGTGAAAATTTGATGACAATAGCTCAAATGCTTAAAAAAAAGTTACGGCCCGGAGAGACACAGACACACACAGAGACAGACAGACAGACAGACAGACAGAAGTGATTGCAAAACCCCTATCTCTTGCTGTGCCCAGAGACGGGCTAATAAAGCTTCTGCTGTGCTGTTGGACGAGTTGGAATCACCTTAATGAGTTCCACCAATTTATTCAACAAATCATTAGAAGGTCCATTCACACGAAGGAGCCATCTACAAGTCGGCCCCACCAGCAGCCATGAGCTCGACTGGCTTGACCAACTTTCAAATGCAGCCTCCATCGCCAGCCGCAGAGACTGGGCGTTCCCGAGCATTTGGAGTCATTCCTTCAGAGATCAAATCTCACAATCTATTTAAGGCTTTTGTTCTTAGCTCTACGGAGCGCTGCTCTCCACATGCCCTGGCATAATATTTGTCTCTCCTGGAATTTAGAGCTCTCAAGATTATTTGAATCTCCCACAACGAGACTGACGGACAAGGCCTGTTGCTTTCACTTCACAGACAGGATGGTGCCCTCTGTTTGTTTTTTTTACCGCCTCTTCTTCATTCTAGCTCCCTCTGCTTTCCCAACCTGCCCTCCCCAGCTGCTTTATCACGATGATGCACACCTTCTTCCAGTCATCCCCTCCTTGTTAAATTCCAAAATTCAGGCTGACCACACCCATGCTTTGCTCCTCTTTTCTCCCTTGTATGAAACTACCTTCTTTATATGTTTAAATCCCACTCCTAACTGCAGGGCTTCATACAGGTACAGGTACACCACACAGGTACACCACAAGTCCATGTCATCCCTCATCCCTACCCTCAATATTTTCTCGATTCCTTTTACCCTTACCTACCTCAACCCTCTTACTTGCAGGTTTCTGTGTTTCTCCCCTCCTCTTTCTCTTTTCCTAGTTGTTCATTCCTTGTTTCTTGTGTCCGACTGTGCCCCCCAACCCCACCCCACACCTGGCTCTTCCACGAGTCTTGGTCTTGTCTAGAAAGAAAAATGGCACAATATTTATCCCCATTGCATCCTCCACCCTTTTATATCTCAGACACCAGACCCTTTACCCCTCCTTACATTCCATTTCCATATGTAATTCGTCCCAATTTATCCTTCAACCCTATTTCCATTAATGGAAGATGTGGCTGGCCCCAACGACATTGTTTGACCTGTCTCAGGAGCAACAGTAGATCAGCAATGTGTTAAAGACCCATCTTCTTTCAGAGGTCAACCCTTCATTCACAGTCCGAAATGTTGCTGAAAGCTCCCAACTAAGATAATATTTCTGACATGTGATTTCTCTTTATTAAAGGCCGATCTTTTAACACAAATGTGTGATGATATATTTTTGAGGATGAAACAAACTCGAAAAACTTTTTCCAAAAGAGTAATTATGTCTCTATTGGAATTGTAGATGGTGGCTAGCAAACTGAGCCTCAAGGGCGGTGTACAGAAGCGTTAAAAAAAAATATATATATATATATATGGCGCATGGCGGTGAAATTCGCTGCATGTGATGGGCAATGCGCGCAGAGTAAAATGGGTGTTCATTTACATCCATATGATATCGAGTAAATAGTAAAGAAGATACAAGCACACCTAACACTAGACCAAGGCTTCAGACTTTGTGCATGCTCAAGAGGCTGCACCATGGAATAACCTATTCCAACCCGTCATTTTTGACATGCTTTTTACTAGTATATTTACAACCACCCTCACAGCTCATTCAAGCCCATACACCTCCCCGCTCTCTAACCATTCCCCCAAACATGATTAATAGTAAATACCATCTTTTAAAACTTACCCTGTGCATTCACAAGCCCCAGATTTATTTATTTATATATATATTTGTATGCAGAATCGAGGCTCTTGTAAGAGCTAACACATTGAACATGAAAACATGCACAGACACATAAAACATGCAATGAAGGGAGCGGGAGACAAGAGGGGGAGAGAGAGCGAAGCACACAAGCACAACAACAGTAGAGAACAGGGACGTCGGTAGATCTGTGGAAGGGTGATGGCTGGGGGAGGGGGGAGTACACGGTATAAAGCAAATGAACAGTTCTAGGAATTTCAGGAAAGAAGCTGGGGATTGATAGAGGCGGATTTGTGGTGTTTTAACGGGGGTAAAAAATATCAAGGTTTTGGATGGGGGAAGATAAGAGATGGTGGTGAACAGCTGTTTTAAAGACCTTGAGGGAGGAGTGGGATTGCAGACAGTGTGGGAGCTTCTTCCACAGATGGGAGAAAAGAGGAATGAAAGAGTGAAGGTGAATAGAGAGCCTAGATTTTGGCAGTTTAACCATAAGAAGGTTGCTGGCAGATCTTGTGCGTCCTGCAGGATTATTTGGGGGACAGAGCACAGACAGAGCAGGGGGAGCAAGGCCGGAGAGGAGTCGGTAGGAGACAGAAAGACCACGAACCTGCCTGCAGTGAGTGAGTGAAAGGCCCTCAGAATCAGGTTCATTGCGGGAGATTCCAATGATTCTGAATGCTTTGGTTTCTACAGCATGAAGACGAGCTAGGTGTGAGGCAGGAGCACCAGCCCAGAGGGGAGAGCAGTATTCCATTGAGCTGCGGATGAAAGCTTTGTATGTGGTGAGAAGCTCAGGTGTGCCAAGGAAGGACTTTGCACGACGGAGGATGCCCAGTCGGCAACTGGCTTTGGAGGCCAGATTTGAAATGTGGTTTTCCCAAGAAAGATCATGGCAGATAGTGAGACCCAAAAGCTTGAGTGACAGAACTTCTTGGAGAGGATTGTTCAGAAAGTAGATGGGAGGGTTGTCCAGTCGGTCTTTTCGGAGAGACAAAGTGAGAGTGTGAGATTTGTCAGGACTGTAAGACATGTTCCACTTGTTTGACCAGTTTGTGATATTGTCCTGGTTTGCAGAGAGTGAAGAGGCTGCTATCTGCCGATCTGAGGGTTCGGATACGGAGCGGCAGAGAGTGGAGTTATCAGCAAAGAAATAGAGAGGATTTTCCAGAGAGTCTGGAGGGGAAGCATTGGGTGCAGGGCAGGGGAGGGGTGGGGTAGGGTAAGATGAGGGGTGAGAAGGGGCGGTAGGGAGATCTGTTGATAGTGTGTCAGAGATAGGAGAACAGGAAGGATGAGGAGGACAAAAGGTTTGATGGTGATGGGATGAGGCACAGTGACGGGTTGATTGAGGGGGGTAGAGCAAAGTAGAAGATTGGAGGAGGTGGAGGTATGAGATAGAAGGGAGATGAAGTGGGGAGGAGGCAGCTTTGATGAGGAGGAGGAAGAGGGGAGAATTGGAGAAAGATGGTGGGGGGTGGATTTGAAGGGGAGGAGTTGGGGGGGAGTTTTGAAGGGAAGGGGGGAGATTTGAAGGGGAGGGGCAAGGGGGGAGATTTGGAGGGGAGGGGGAGAATTGAAAGGGAGGGGTGAAGGGGGAGTTTTGAAGGGGGGGTGGGGGGAGTTTTGAAGGGGAGGGGTGAGGGGGTAGATTTGAAGGGGAGGGGCAAGGGGGGAGATTTGGAAGGGATGGGCGAGAGGGGAGTTTAGAAGGGGAGTGGCGAGGGGGGAGTTTAAGAGCAGAGGCGCAAGGGGGGAGAATTGAAAGGGAGGGGTGAAGAGGAAGTTTTGGAGGGGAGGAGTGAGGGGGAGGTTTCGGAGAGGGCTGTGAGGAGAAATGAGATTAAAGAAAATCGAACATTTATTACAAACTGCGTTTGTTGTGATTTCCAAGTCAGATATCCGTTTAAAAACGATAGAGGAGGGGTGGAATGAATGTAAGTTTAGAGAATGTAGGGAGGAAGAACTGTAAGAGATTGAATTTTTTTTGAAGTGGAATGAATTGAAGAGGAAATTTAAAAAAGCCTTTTAAGTAGGAAGAAAAACAGCATGTTGTAATAAACCACAAAATAAAACAATGCAGGGGAAAGTTTAAACATATTTAAATAATATTTCAACACAACCGTGAAAAACAATCTGGGAAAAGTCCACGAAGTGAGGGCATGGATCTGAGAAAGAAGGAGAAAGGGTTGAATGAGTATGGTGGAAACTAGAGTTGGAAAGGTATCAGCTGGAGATATGACCTTCCCATTGGTGTTAAGGAGCACCCAAACCTGATACGATGTCTCCCTCTGGGAAGTCTGCCTGAATGTTGGTAATGACGGCATTGGCTTTCCAATTGCAGACGTCCATTGACAACATTACCATCCTGCCACATTCACACAAGGTAATCCCACATGGTTCGAAGTGCACTCACTGACAGGGATGATCGTGGAGGTCGGGTAGAACGTGCCTGTCCACAGGCATTGCATGGGCCCATATCATCGGGAGTTTTTGTAGTACGGGCTGCAAGATATCAACTTTTTTGGGCGAATTGAACAGAAAGTTCCTCAACTCCTTGCTTGTCCAGAGACACACCGCTTTCTTTCAGGTACTTTCCAAGTAGTTTCGGCTTCTTTTAGAAGCTTTGTGAGCCACTTTAGTTAAAAATCATTATCTGGCATGCACAATATACGTTCTCTGGCCCAAAGACCGTTGTTGCTAAGAGGTTCTGCACATGTGCGCTGAGCATTGTGGGACAGATTAAATAATTTCAAAAGTCACGTATTGCAGACATCCATTAAATAAATCACCAAGCCTACCATGTTCACACGAGGTAATTTTGCAAGGTTCAAAGTCCACCCACTGGCAGTGATGTTTGAGGGTTTGGGTAGGTGCACCTGTCCACAGTCCTGGCCTTGTACCGGTCCACATCGTCGGAAGTTTGCAGTACAGGCTGAATATTTCAACTCTTTGGGCAAGTTGAGAAAGTTCTCCAACTCTATTGTTGTGCAGAGACACACCCCTTTTTCACAGGTACTTTTCCAAGCCTTCTCCTCTTTGTTTAGAAGCTTTGTGAGCCATTCCATGGAAGAATCCTTGTCTCGCACACACAGTTAACCTTAACATTCCCGAATAAACATTGTTGCTAACGGGTTCTGCGCATGGGTGCCGAGCATTCTGGGGCAGGTTATGTTGTTTCAAAAGTCCCATATGAAATCACACTTCAGCAAGTAAATTTCAAGGCTCATGTATTTACATATGATTGTCAGATAAATTGAAAACACACGATCAGACTAGAACGGTGCTCGGAAGAGCGCGTACCTCCACCAGGCTGACCAGTTTACGATTTGTATCCCACTGGTAGGCCGGGTCTTGGTCCGACCGTGAACCAAAATCTGACCGGCTTGTTCTTGCGGCCTAACCAACTCATCCACCTAGTTTTTTTCACAAGTCATACACAACTTTTTGAGATATCGTGCTATATATTGTTTTGCCCCATCCATCACTCGAAGGTGAATAATCACTTTTAAAATTCTCAGATCCAGATATTCATCAAAATCGAATTGATTTGTTCCTGTCACACACCCAACCTGTCCAACAAATTTCATCTGAATCCATCCACAACTTTTTGAGATATCCTGTTCACAGAGATACAGACAGACAGACATAAAGGGATGAAAACATAACTTCCGGTGGTGGAGGTAATGGACCACTTGTGGGGGTACAGAGAAAAATAAATATTTAACTATCGGATGAGAAGAGGAATGGCAATCGCAAAAAAAACCTGGAATATAGAACTAAATAAAGTGTGTACAAGTACAAGGTATACATTCATTCCAACCTGCACATGGTTTGGCTCTGCTTCGACAGACGCAGAAGCAAAGGGAGAAGGAGAGAGAAACAGACGTTTCCTGTCAGGAAACAGGGAGCCCTGGGAATTCCAGACTTTTCCTCCTCACACACACCACCTTGAGATTAGTGTGGCCGACAGTAAAACGAAAAGGTTCCCTGGTGAAGAACACCTCGTCTTTCTCTATCGACATCCTCCACTAACAAGCCGTGCTCATTTGTCACTCACCCAGATGTATACATCATAAAGGGTCCATGTATCGATTATATGTGCCGATAATGGAGGGGGTTGGAGTGGGGAAAGTCGATGAAGAGGAAGGGAAGGAGTATGTTAATAACTAGGAGAGGGACAGAGAGATCAGTACTAAGGTGTTTGTAAAAGAAATCCGCCATTTTGTTGAAGTCGGTGTTCCCATCTGAACCGGTGGTGTTCCCATCTGAACTCCTGGCTCACGACGCAGGCATGCCAGGTTCAAATTCCAGATACCACGTGAGTTCGTACATTGCTTCCTCTCCTCGTGTCCTTGGAATTCACGTTAAAGTCCACTGGGTTAAGCTCCTCGAAATGAGGCTTAGATAGGCCTACACTGTATTAAATAAATAAATAATGTCAAACACATCTGTGTCCCATGTTAGGAGATTTTGCTGTTTTCCATGCACATGATGCACACACCTGGTAAAATGGATCCATTATGCTTCCATGCAACTTACAAATCCAACGACTCCATGTCTGTGATGATTCCAGGTTTTTAATGTTTTTTTGTTACATCCATTTAGGCGCTAAAGCTTTAACCTCGATGTTTGTGTTTAATGTACATAATGCATTTGTTTATTCAGAGGCGATATCAATTACCAGGGGTGTGTCCATTACGAATCAGCTTACCGCTTACCAAGCCAGCTGTTCCTTATTAAACCGTTTCCATGGAGTGTTTCCTGGAGTGTGATTAAACCACTTGGTGAGCGCTCTACAAGCTGATTGGCAATGGAACACATCCCAGGTGTCCCAACTGTTTGTCAATATTGGAGATCTCATGATATTCTTCTTGGGCCACAGACTTGTACCCCACTTCTTATACTTCTTCTTCTTCCTCCTCTTCTTTAACGGCCAGCCCACAATCCCACGTTCTTGTGGAGTTGGCAAAGGGAGGCTTCGCCCAAGTCTTTAATGAATCAGTTGGCCAGGCCTGACTTTCGACTAAGGTTAGGGCAGGAATCTGGTTGAGGGTGATGGCGACAGGTCACCTACACCTCACAAAGGACACAGTGGAGAGCTGTGAAACACCAGGATGACAGTTTCTAGCTGGGCCAGGAATCGAACGCAGGCTAGACAGCTTTGGGCGAGTGTGCGTACCTCCGCTCTAGCTCATCTTGCCAGATATCTCATAATAATGATAAAAGGCTGTGTGTGTGTGTGTGTGTGTGTGTGTGTGTGTGTGTGTGTGTGTGTGTGTGTGTGTGTGTGTGTGTGTGTGTCCTCCCTAACTCCAAACCATGAAACCTAGCGGCCCCAAACTTTGCAAGCATACTAAGTGAACTCCAAGGGAGTGCATGAATGAAAACTGGATGTCCGATTGTGTTTAAACATCATTTTTGAAGATCATTTAGGGGGTGCTCATCACAAAAAAAAGCCTTACCAAAATGGCAGTGCGCCATATTGGTCAGCCCTCTGTCACATCGTTGGGTTCTTAAGCTGCCATTTTTTTTCTGCCTATTCAAACGTACCTAGCCATGCAAACATGATAGACTCTCATGGACTAATTAAAGTATATAATCAAAATCTAAGTTCAGGTTTGAGGATCGGATCTCCAAAACTAAATAAGTGCTGAAATTTGGAGTGAAATTTGTAAATTTTAAGAAATTATCGATTTTTATAACTAAGCATTTATCTTAAAACAGCTTTAAGCAGGGCTGTCCTTCCTCTTTCGCCATATTGTCAAAGCATTAAAATTTACTTTTTCGACAGTTCCTATAAATATATTGAGTGAAGAAAAGTTTAAGGAATGTGCCAAAAGTGTAACTTTATTGAGTGCAACAAAAATAATTAATCAGCAGGATCACCGTGAAGGTTTCCGCAGCTTCTCCTGGAGTAAATCCCTTGCCGTGGAAAAATCTCTGGAGTTAGGAAGGCAAAATAAATCAAACTAAAGATCAAATAAAAAGAATGATTAACATAATATGAGGATTACAATGAGTGAGGCAACAGGAAAAGTGAACTCCAAGCGCTAATCATTGAGCACCTAATCTTCATAAGTATTGTTGCGGATATGGCATTTGGCCTCAATATCCGCTTGTAAATACTCCCCTATTTCCCCAATACTCCCCAACTATCCCCAATCCCCCATTCCCTAGTCCCATTGCCTGTAAATAACACTCTGTAGAACCGACCTTCCCCTTTTTCCCCCATTAAATGTCGTGCCCAGGTCCACCGCATCTCACGTAGACAACTTTCGGACATCTTGCTAGTTATTCTTAGTCTATGTCAGTTAAGGACTCGTTTCCATTAATTCTGACTCTTCGTTGCACCAGAATGTGATTATATGGCACCAGTAGTGAGTTTAGGACCTTCCCATACCTCCTCCCATCTTCTTCCCCAAACAACAACTACAAACAACAACTACAACAACAACTACAACAACAACTACAACAACTACAACAACGGCGCGGCGCGGGGGAGTGTGCGTCCTCACACCGGCTCGGTTAGCCGCCATTGACCATGCGCTCCGACGGGGTTACCACGAAGGGGCTCCCTGTCAGCCCCTCGTCAAGGGCGGAGCCGGTAACCCCCCCGCACGCACCCAATGAGAAGCAACGGACCGATTCCATCTGGGGCGGAGCTAACTAGCCGAGGGCGTGTCACTCCCCGCCGGATATACGCGGCCACTTACCGGACGTGACGTCAGATGCGCCCCGAGCTTGAAGAAGAGCCAGTCACCACCTCCAAGCGCTGAGCGAGCTCCACGCATCGACCCGGTATTGCAGTACCTCCGAGAACGGTGCACCCCCTCCGAGAACGGTGCACCTTGAGCCATCGACGGCCCGCTTTCCTTGCCATCAATCCCCGTGTGAGTCAGTTTTTGTCCTGTTTATCTGTCGTCTGTCAGGGCTATTATAAGAGTGTGTCTAAGTGCCTGTCTTCCTATGCTGTCCCTCTTGTCGTTGTAATCTGAC
Organism: Myxine glutinosa; assembly: GCF_964187855.1. Taxonomy (NCBI): domain Eukaryota; kingdom Metazoa; phylum Chordata; class Myxini; order Myxiniformes; family Myxinidae; genus Myxine; species Myxine glutinosa. Next base: position 101,613,130 of record NC_136269.1, on the reverse strand, counting down.
CTTCCGCCCTAATATAACCTCCTCCGGAGGTCTTGAGAACTGAACCCTTGGTGTCGTGTCATTTTAATCCAGCCGTTGTGTCTTTTCCATCATTGATTTAGCATAGCGCGATTTAGTCAACGTTCGAGTATAATCGGGTAACTTGTGCGGACACGGCGGCCATTCCGCTCGGCCCACCCTAACATCAAAGTCGTGTCTGTAACAATTGGTGTCGAGGAGTGAGATTGGACCCGGAGCGCGTTTACGCGCTCGAAATTATAAAGGCGAAATTTGATTGTGTTTTACAAAATCTAAAAACCCGAATTTTGAAAGTCGCGCTATGGCAGACCAAGTCGGCTGGGGTCCGGTAGTGGAGAGTGAGACAGGGTCGGTCCAGGACCAAATTGAGGGACGTGAGGAGAGCGAAGCAGCGAGGGTAGCAGACGCACAAAATGGCGCCTCGCTGGTCGCGGGGCCCGCGACCGTGGCAGCGCCCCTGGTGGATTCGAACCTTTTCCTCCTGCAAATGAGGGCCCTTATGGAACAAATGGTGGGAATGAGGGCTGATAGTGAGCGGTTGGGAAACCAAATGGGGGTAATGGGGAACCGGATGGATGCTCAGGGTGAGCAATTGGGGGTAATGAGGGACGAAGCGAGGGGTACCGGTGAGGGGTTAGACAACGGGATAAAAGAGGTGAGAAATGGGTTAATGGGGGTAGAAAATAGAATGGCTGCCCAGGAGAATCAGATAGAGGGAGTGAAAATGGGTTAGAGGGGTTAGAAAACAGGATGGAAGGCAAATTGAGGGACATGAGGGACCAAGCGGAAAGGGAAGTTAAACAAATGGGGCAGCAGATAGAGGGGGTCAGAATGGGGGTAGAAACCAAACTGGATGCTCACAGGGAGGAAATGGAGCAGATGAGGGTGGCATCTGGGCAGGAGATGCAAGTGATGGGAGAGGAGATCAGAAGAGGGGTGAGTGAGGAGGTCGGAGGAGTGCGCGAGGAGGTGAGGCACTGTAAGGAGCACATGGAGAAGGAGGTGAGAAAGGGGACTGTAAAGTTACAAGGGGGCATAGAGGACCTGACGCAGGAGGTGGAGCAGCTGACGGTGGGACAGACGGAGTTAGTGGAGCAGGTACAAAGGAACACTGCGGTAATAGGAGGGTTAAAAGCGACACAAAATGACCTAAAAAATGACTTGGTAGCGACGAAGAGGGAATGTCAGATGGTACGTGAGGGACTGACAACGAGGTTGGACGAGGTGATAGAGGTAATGGAGACGAAGGACCGGCAGGTGAGGACGCACATGGAAACGGTCAAGGTAGCCTTGGAGGACGAGCTTGAGGAGACGTACCAGGGAATAAAGGAGGTGAAGCAGAAATTAGAGGAAGTGGAAGAAGGGGTGAGCGAAATTAAGAAGCGACGGAGAGGGGATAAGAAGGAGATAAAAGAGGAGATAAAAGAATTGGTCCAAAGTCTGTGTTTGGATCGTGATGATGTGCTCATTAACCGGATGAGGGATTCGCAGGTGATGGAGGAGAAGCGAAGAGGAAGAGGACCCGGTGTAAGTGGTGACCAATATGGTCGTGCGTATGATGCGCCAGGTGATTTAAGAAGCTTGGGGGTCGAGATGGACCCGGGTGTTCGTGAGAGGCCGTTGGTGAGGTGTGCGACAGGTCTGGTGTGCGAAAGAGGAGGTGTGCGAGAAAGTCCGACTCTGGGGTGTGTGAGGAAAAAGTGCGTGCCAAGGAGTGAGGGTGCTGGCGAGAGTGAGTCGGTCGTAGCGCGTGTGCGAGGGAGCACATGGAAGCGCGGTGTGGTAAGTGTTACAGAGGGTGTGACGGGAGAGTGTGCGCGAGAAAGGTGTGTGACGGACAGGTGCATGGGGAAAGAGTGCGCTGTCAAAGGCAAGGAAGAATGCACGCCTGTGGTGAGTGTTACAGAGGGTGTAACGGGAGAGTGTGCGCGAGAAAGGTGTGTGACGGACAGGTGCATGGGGAAAGAGTGCGCTGTCAAAGGCAAGGAAGAATGCACGCCTGTGGTGAGTGTTACAGAGGGTGTAACGGGAGAGTGTGCGCGAGAAAGGTGTGTGACGGACAGGTGCATGAGGAAAGAGTGCGCTGTCAAGAGTAAGGGTGAGTGCGCTGTCAAGAATGGAGGTGAGAGTAGTCAGAGTGACAAGGAGAGTGAGGTGGTTGTGACAGGTGAGCGAGGATGTACACCTGGGATGGAAGGATGCACACCTGGAATGGTAGAGCGTGAGTGGGAATGCACGCTGGAGTTGGTGGTGAGGCACGTGGTTGGGTGTGCGAATGAGAGCACACCTGTGATTGTCACAGAGGAGGTGACAGAGGAGGGGGTGCGAAGAGGTGTGTTGGTGAGGTGTGCGACCAACGAATGTGTGCCAAAGTGTTCGGTGGTCAGGTGTGTGACCAAGTCTGTGAGTGGACTGAGAGTACCTGGGTGTGTAAGGAAAGGTACGAGGAGCATGGAAACGGCTGGAGGTGTGAGCAAGGAACGGGCTGCGGGGTGTAAGAATCCAGGTGAAGCATCGACGGTAACCAGGTTAGAGGTTAGGTCGACTTTTAGCCGAATCAGGCCCTCGGTGCGTGCTGGGCCTCGCTTTGAACGGCCGCGTCCGTGCTCCACTAGGCGGAGCGGGCAGCCCGATAGAAAGGGTCGTCATGGCGACCACTTTTTGTTGAGGCATTCCGGCAGGTCGAGATCGGGACATTGGATGGCTCCACGCCGAGATGGTGCGTGGGATCTCGGCCCGGGTAAGCCCCCGTCCCTGCACCGAGTGCCGGACGCGTCCAGCCGCTGGCACAAAACAACCCGCATCCATTGCTTGGCTTTACGAAGCCGGGCTTTGGACAGGAATTGGCGCACCGAGAGGTATTAGTGAGTAGACTGGGTGATGAGGTTAGTGTTTTGGACCCAAAATTAGAGAAAAACAAAATTTGATGATTGGCAAGGGATTGGCAGTAGTGATTGGCAGATGATGGGCAGTGATTGGCAAATTTTTAATTTGTTGAAATTTGATGTGCAAAATTGGTAGTGAGCGATGGGCCCGGTGGGTAAGGCTGGCATCCCTGCCGCCCTTCCCATGGTGGGGCAGAGGAGCAATAGCTTATGGGGTGTATGGCAGTGAAAACTAGCCCGGGTGGGTTAGGTTATATTGATAGGGCCCTAGAAGATGACAGTAGGTAACGTTAAGTTTAGTTAGTGACTGATACCTGTAGGGGGGACGCAGGTAGATTAGTATGGATGATAATGACGAGGGAGCGCAATAGTTTAAAGGGACGACTGGGAAGCGCAAGTTTCAGAAGGGAGTAGTTAGCTGAGATGATGCCGTGTGTGTGAGAATTGAATAGGTGTGATTGCACAGGTGTGCAACTGGGCAGGTGTGTGGAGCAGTGTGAGTAGTGAGTGTTGTGGATCAGCGCGAATGCGCTTGGGGAGAGAAGGGTGCAGGCGGCACCAAGAGTGAAAACACAGGTGTGCAGGTACAGGTGTGTGGAGAGAGTTGGAGTAAGTGGTACGGAGTGGTGTGCATGGTGCGAAGGTGTGGATGGGGGAAGAGTGGACCCCTTTCACGAGTACCCGGGGTGGGTAGTGTAAGTGTTAGGTAGAGGGTATAGGTAAATTGTGGTTGGATATTGGCATTTGTGGTGCGGTTGCAGAATGGTATTGTGGATGGGTGCATTAGTGTTGTGGAAATGGCTGGGCGTGTAGCCTGTTAGTGCGTGTAGTTGGTTGGGCACTCCACCACTGTGAGGATGTCGGCCAGGTGAGGCCGCAGGTGGGCTCTGGGAGCCGGTAGAGTTGTGGGTGGGTGCCTGAGGATCCCGGGTGTGGATCGGGCAGCCCAGTGCCAGAGAGGGCACCGAGTGGGGAGAGCGCCAGAGGGCCTTCCCCAGGTAGTTAGGTTAGGGTAAGGAGCAGGTAAGCTCGGAGGCAACTGCAGTGGTGGAGGTGTGCAGGTGGGTAGACCCGCTGGGAGAGGTACACGCCACAGCCCAGAAATTGTGCGAGGGCACCGGGAGATGAATCGGGGGAGTGAGACCCCAAATTGAAAAGCACCACAGTTTGGCCAATGGGAATTGGTTTGTAGAACCCATAGTGTAAGAGGGCCAATGGTTTGGCCGGAGAAAGACCCCGGGTAATGTAAAGTTGTTAAAGTCATTTAGGAAATAGTTAGGATTGATGAACCTGTCGCACCATACGCAGCCACTTACCTGTGGTGATGATGATGACTCCACACCTGTGTTTTCTTTGTTTTGTTGCAGGAAATGAAATTGCTGTGTGGATTGGTGAGACGCATCACGACGTGGATGAGACATTGGGGTGATTCCATCTCTCCCTCCCTAGGAGGGACTGATGATGAATTGGTGATGGCAAATTATGATGTTGAGTTGGAGATGGCAAATTTTGATGAGAGTTGAAAATGGCAAATTTGATTGGTTAGGAGGGAGAGAAGACGAATTTGGTTTATGGGAGGAACGGGGAAGACAGTAGGGACATTTGTTGATTGGTAAAGTAGATGTTTATGGGTAGTGTTGTGTTTTGTGGATACAGTAAAGGGTAAGGGAGGGGCCATGTAGGTTACCTGGTGGGGGGGGGGGGCGTACGGTAGGAACGTACCTGTCTCACCTGGTTCCCATGTGCCCCCAGTGTGCATCACCTTACATTGCGTGCACCTTTGCGCCCTTACCACCTTACTCACTTGTCTGCTTCTTTTGTCTCCCACCTCCGAGGATCTGGCTTTGGGGCAGAGAGAGAGAGGAGAGAGAGGTGCTGGCTTCGCAGTTGTGGGCCTGCACTTTCGCTGCTTGCTGCCGGGATCGATACACCATATGGACCGCAATGTTTGTGGCCACCCACCATGGACCGCAGTTCTTATGCGGCCAAGCACCACCCATGGATGGACCTATGGGTCAACGTGGCACCTATGCCATACAAGGTGAACCACTAACAGTTGGCCCCCTGACGGCCACAATAGAGAAATGGACGCGGTTGGCGCCTTTCTTTATTTTTTGGAAAGAGGCAAGAACACCAAGTGCACCACACGAAGGCAAGACCAGCGGCAGAACATCGGCCGGCTGCGACACCACACAATGATCACTAAACACTTTATTGGTGCACCGGATGGTGCTGACTGTGTGATGGGGTGGTGCTTTTGGTGCTGGGAAGGGGTGCTCTGCACATTATTAAAGGCCGTAGGCCACAGAGCACTCGTGGGTTGGTGTATCGATGCTGGCATGCGTGCTCTCTCTCTATGCATAACATCTGCATGTGTTCCTCCAAAAACAGGTCCTGGATCGTAGTGTAAATATCAGCGTAGTCTTGTAAATAATGCTCCCTACCGGCTGTATGTTTAGTTTGCGAATTCTTTCCGGATTCGGTTATCCTGTGGGTGTGTTTCTGTGAGGAGAAGGGTGCAACGTCGCAGGGGGACATATTTACTCATTTGTGAATATCTGTAAAACTGTCGCACTCAGGGTAGAGTTAATAGTAGAGGGAACTACATCTGAGTGCCACACTAAAATAGGTAAAAATTTATCGGGTCGGGACGCCCCGAGGGTAGAGAAGGGTGCAATGTTGCGGATATGGCATTTGGCCTCAATATCCGCTTGTAAATACTCCCCTATTTCCCCAATACTCCCCAACTATCCCCAATCCCCCATTCCCTAGTCCCATTGCCTGTAAATAACACTCTGTAGAACCGACCTTCCCCTTTTTCCCCCATTAAATGTCGTGCCCAGGTCCACCGCATCTCACGTAGACAACTTTCGGACATCTTGCTAGTTATTCTTAGTCTATGTCAGTTAAGGACTCGTTTCCATTAATTCTGACTCTTCGTTGCACCAGAATGTGATTATATGGCACCAGTAGTGAGTTTAGGACCTTCCCATACCTCCTCCCATCTTCTTCCCCAAACAACAACTACAAACAACAACTACAACAACAACTACAACAACAACTACAACAACTACAACAACGGCGCGGCGCGGGGGAGTGTGCGTCCTCACACCGGCTCGGTTAGCCGCCATTGACCATGCGCTCCGACGGGGTTACCACGAAGGGGCTCCCTGTCAGCCCCTCGTCAAGGGCGGAGCCGGTAACCCCCCCGCACGCACCCAATGAGAAGCAACGGACCGATTCCATCTGGGGCGGAGCTAACTAGCCGAGGGCGTGTCACTCCCCGCCGGATATACGCGGCCACTTACCGGACGTGACGTCAGATGCGCCCCGAGCTTGAAGAAGAGCCAGTCACCACCTCCAAGCGCTGAGCGAGCTCCACGCATCGACCCGGTATTGCAGTACCTCCGAGAACGGTGCACCCCCTCCGAGAACGGTGCACCTTGAGCCATCGACGGCCCGCTTTCCTTGCCATCAATCCCCGTGTGAGTCAGTTTTTGTCCTGTTTATCTGTCGTTTGTCGGGGCTATTATAAGAGTGTGTCTAAGTGCCTGTCTTCCTATGCTGTCCCTCTTGTCGTTGTAATCTGACCTTCCGCCCTAATATAACCTCCTCCGGAGGTCTTGAGAACTGAACCCTTGGTGTCGTGTCATTTTAATCCAGCCGTTGTGTCTTTTCCATCATTGATTTAGCATAGCGCGATTTAGTCAACGTTCGAGTATAATCGGGTAACTTGTGCGGACACGGCGGCCATTCCGCTCGGCCCACCCTAACATCAAAGTTGTGTCTGTAACAGTATAAATGCCATAAGCTTGCCAAGCCAGCCATTCCTTATCACCCATTTTGTTGGAATGCTTGCTTGAGTGCTTAAGCCACTTGGTGAGCACTCTTCAAGCTTATTGGTAATGGAACACCCCTGCTAAGTTTAGGTCAGGAATCTGGTTTCTGTCACCGCCTCCTCTTGCTCCCTCTCCTCATCCTTCTCCTCCCCGCTCACCTCTCCGACTGCTCCCCTCTCACTTTCCCTATGCTCTCCCCTCACCATCGTCCTGCTCCCTCCTACTCTCCCTAATCCATGTCTGCCAGTTCCCTCCTGCTCTCCCCCGTCCCTGTCCACCCTACTACCCTTCTCCCCTCCCATCCTTTCTTCTCCTGCCCCTCCTCTCTCTCTCTCCCTCCCCTCCCCTTGCCTTCCCCCTCCCCTCCTGCTACCTCTCCCCCTCTCTCCCCCCCTTCCCTCCTCTCTCTCCCCTTCCCTCCTCTCTCTCCCCTTCCCTCCTCTCTCTCCCCTTCCCCCCCTCTCTCTCCCCTTCCCTCCACTCTCTCTCCCCTCTCCCATTTTTCTCCTCTCTCCCCCCACTTTTATTATTCCCATCTGTGACTGTGACCCCGCATTGCCCCGCAACGCCAGGTACCTTTTCTAGTATTAAATAAAATGACAGATTTCAATTTCATGTTTCTCTTGTATATACAGTACTTGTCTATTGAAAATGAAAATAATTTGGGGGTGTGTTGGACTATTGGACATATATTATATCTCATTTGTAGAACTTATTGAATGACATATGGTTTTCCTGTTTTGAAAACCAGTTTCCTGGGTTTCTTCACCAGCTGGTTTTCTTCACCCCAACATCCCCCTCTAATCTCTTACCCTTTGTTTGATGTATTAAATAAAAAAATTAAAAAAAATTACCTTCTCCCCTCGCGGTCTCCCCTCCCCCGCCCGTGTCCACATGTTAAACAGACGGTTTTTGCTTTGGAATGTTAAAACTCCCCCCTGCCTTGTTGTATTCATTCGTATACTACAACTCACTTTTTTCTTTCTGTTCAAAAGGCTGCAATCAATTTGTTCATTCAATCTTTCCATCACAAAAAAAATTCAATCTCGTGCAGTTCTTTCTTTCTTCATTCTCTAAACTCACACTCATTCCACCCCTCCTCAAACGTTCTCAAATGGATCTCTGATTTGAATATCTCATGAAACCCAGTCTGCAATAAATGTTCGATTTTCTTTAATCATTCAAAACTTTCAAATCTCCCCTCTCACCCCTCCCCCTCAAATCTCCCTCCTCATCCTCCTCCTTCAAAACTCCCAACCCTCCCTCCCCCACCCCCTTCAAAACTCCAAAACTCCCAACTCACTCCTCCCCTTCTAATCTCCCCCCTCACCCCTCCCCTCAAATTCCCACCCCTTCACCCCTCTCCCTCAAATCTCCCTCCTCACCACTCCCCTCAAATCTCCCTCCTCACCACTCCCCTCAAATTCCACCCCTCACCCCTCCCCCTCAAATCTCCCCCCTCACCTCTCCCCTTCAAAACTCCCCCTCACCATTTTTCTTCAATTCTCCCCTCTCACTCCTCCTCCTCAAAGTTGCCTCTTAACTCCTCCACAAAGTTTCCTCCTTCCCACTTCCTCACCCTTCCAACTCATACCTCCACATCCTCCAACCTTCCACTTCACTCTGCCACCCCTCAAACAACACCTCACTGTGCCTCATCCCATCACCATCAAACCTTTTGTCATCGTCATCCTTCCCTTTCTCCTAGCTCTCTGGCAATCTTTGACACAGTGTCTACAGCTCTCCCTACCTCCCGCTCTCCTCCCTCATCTTTCCCTACCCCTCCCCTCCCTTGTCCTGTATCCGATGCTCCCCCTCCCTCTTCCTTAACGGCATGGAACTCAAACATCCGGGGCCTTCGCTCAAACCTGACTGATCTCTCCATCCAGGTTGCTTCTGACAAACCAGACGTTATCTGCTCAACAGAAAGTTTCCTCCTTCAAGATGTCTCTGATTCATTAATTTATCTTCCTGGTTACTCCGGTATGATAGACCGGAGCCTCGTCCGGGTGGTGGGGTTGCTATCTTTATAAAAACAACTCTCCTCCTCACTCTCCCTGCACTGCCGTCTCTCCACCACACCCCCAGGAGTACCTCTGGCTATGGCTTTCCCTCCGCTCCCACCTTTTGTTCATATGTGTGTTGTACCGTCCACCAAACAGTGATGACTCCATTTACATCTTGCTGTCTGACAACATGGCCCAACTTCTATCCACTCACCCCAACTCTCTCTTCCTCATATGTGGCGACTTCAACTGACATCATGCTAGCTGGCTGGGTGTGGGTACCTCTCTCACCAGCCATGGCACCTCAGCAAAGGAATTCTGCGACTCACTGGGACTGACAAAATCTGTCAATTTCCTGACCCGGATCTCAGGCAACGGTATGTCATCTCTTCTAGACTTGGTTATGACTAACTTCCCTGCAAATGTCTGCTGTTCTTCTTCTGTTCCAATCGGTTCATCTGATCATTTCCTTGTTAAAGTGGACATCTCTCTGGCCATTCTCAGAGAGCCTCCTCAGCGTCGACGAGTCTGGCATTTCAATCAGGCCGACTGACGCGGTCTTCAAGCAGCCATCAAACATCTGGACTGGTCTCCAATCTCCACTGCCTCTGACATCAACTCATTCTGGGAATTCTTCCAAAGAAAATTGCTCTCTCTCATGCACAGATTTATCCCATCTCGTCTTCAGTTGTCATACCCTTCCTCCCATCCATGGTACACACAGAATCTTGTGGTGAGGCAGTTGACCTGAAACAACTTGCCTTCGCCTCCTGGAAGGCAAGTCCAACAGAAGGCAATTTCATTTCCTTTCACAAAGCCGGAACAAGTGTGTGTCTACACTCAGGAGAGCCAAGAAACAATATCTCTCTACTCTCAAGACTGAACTCTTAAACCTGTCTCCCTCCTCCAAATCCTGATGGCGTCTGGTCAAATCTGTCTCTGGTGTTTGTTCCCCCTCCATCCCCTCCCTTACCTCAAACGGCTACACACCTGACTCCGCACGTGAAAAAGCTGAATGCCTCAACCCTGTGTTTGCCTCAAAATCTTGTGTCCCGAACCCATCTCTCTCTGTACCCACCTTACCCAGTCGAACCCAGCTGCTCCCGGACTCTGTGTGTCCTTCTCTCCTGACAAAGTGGAGAAATTTCTGTCAAACCTCAACTCTGATTCTGTAAGTGGACCAGACGGCATCAGCCCACAGGCCTTAAAATCCTACTCTGCCGCTCTATCTCACCCTCTCTCTGTTCTCTTCACGCTCTCCTTTGCTCAAGGTCATCTGCCATCAGCTTGGAAATCAGCCAACATTACAGCTTTACACAAAAAAGGTACCGGTACAAAAACGGATCCTTGCAACTAGAGACCAATCAGCCTGCTCCCAATCATCAGCAGGGTCATGGAATCCATCATTGCTTCTGATATTAAATCCTTTCTCTTCTCCAATGGCTTGATCTCTGATCATCCATTTGGTTTAGACCAGGTCACTTTACTCTGGGCATGCTGCGTCTGCTGTCTCAACAATGGATGGAGGCCCTCAACCCCAAACAGGAATTCAGAGCTGTCTCCCTTGACATATCTTGTGCCTTCGATATGGTCTGGCACCCCGCTCTGCTCACCAAACTCTCCTCCTATGGTATCCATGGAAGTCTCCACGCATGGCTTGCGGACTTCCTCTCTGGCCACAGTCAACGTGTGGCCCTGAATGGAATTCTCTCATTTCCCCCTTCCTGTTCAGGCTGGAGTTCCTCAAGGCAGTGTGGTGGCCCTGTGCTTTTTTTGGTATTCAACAATGATCTTTCTGACTCTCTGGAAAATCCTCTCTGTCTCTTTGCTGATGACTCCACTCTCTGCCGCTCCATATCTCAACCCTCAGATCGGCAATCCGCAGCCTCCTCACTCTCTGCAGACCTGGACAAAATAAAAAACTGGTCAAACAAGTGGAACATGTCTTTCAATCCTGACAAATCTCACACTCCCACTTTGTCTCTCCATAAAGACCATCTGGAAAACCCTCCCATCTACTTTCTCAACAATCCTCTTGAAGAAGTTCTGGCACTCAAGCTTTTGGGCCTCGCTATCAGCCATGATCTTGACTGGGAAAACCACATTTCCAAGCTGGCCTCCAAAGCCAGTTGCCGACTGGGCATCCTCCGTCGTGCGTAGTCCTTCCTTGGCACCTCTGAACTCCTCACCACATACAAAGCTTTCATCCGCAGCTTGATGGAATACTGCTCTCCTCTCTGGGCTGGTGCTCCAGCCTCACACCTAGCTCAGCTTCACGCTGTAGAAACCGAGGCTTTTGGCAGCATTGGAATCTCCCATGATGAAGCTGATTCTGAGGGCCTTTCACTCTCTCACCGCAGGTAGGTTTGGTGGTCTTTGTCTTCTACCGACTCCTCTCTGGCCTAGCTCCCCCAGCTCTGTCTGTGCTGTGTCCCCCAAATATTCCTGCAGGGCACACAAGAACTGCCAGCAACCCTCTTCTTCTGAAACTGCCAAAATCAAGACTCTCTGCTCACCTTCACTCTATTATTCGTCTTTTTTTCCCACCTCTGGGACAAACTCCCACACTCTCTTCAATCCCACTCCTCCCTCCAGGTCTTTAAAACAGCTGTTCACCACCATCTCTTGTCTTCCCTCATCCAAAACCTTGATCTTTTCTACCCCCGATAATACACCTCAAATCCACCTCTTTCAATCTCCGACTTTATTACTGAAATTCCTAGTAGTGTCAATTTGTTTTATACCGTGTACCCCTTCCCTCCCCCACCCCCCGATGTCCCTGTTCTCTACTGTTGCGCTTGTGTGCTTCCCTCTCTCTCCCCCATCTTCTCTCCCCCTCCCTTTATTGTTTTATGTGTCCGTTTATGTTTCTTGTGTTTTATGTGCTAATGTGTGTTTAATGTGCTCGCTCTTACACGAGCCTCGATCTTGTATACAAAAAAAAAAAAAAGTATGTATCTCTTTCCTTTTATATATTTTTTATTATTAGCTTTTTACTGTCGAACCCAAAACTTTGAGTACTAAAAAAATGGAAACTGTGCAATCGTGACTTGTTATTGTGAAATCTTACATTACCAAGCATTGTTATACAGCTGGTATAAACCTCGGCCCTCTTGTGCAAATCTTAAGAAGTAAAACAAGACCTATGAGGGAAGGAGGGCATTGTATGAATGTGGAAAGAGAGAAACTGTTCTGCTCTCTGCTCACATCCCTCGTGGTGGGAACATTCAGACGGTTTTGTACAATGGCCAACATTCCAGATCCTGTTGATTCTCTCCAGCTGTCAGAATGTTACCCTGAGCTTGCTCACTCAGCACAACACTTTCTATGAAACTTTGGAGCATATTGTGATTCAAGTGGTGCTTTTAAAAATAAATGACGCATGGTATCACAACTGTCTGGTAGAAGGAAATAATGTAATTACTTAATGGGAGATAGACCCCATAAGTGCATATGCAATGTCCACTGGTACACATGGTAAACCTTTAGTGTGGACCCAATTATTTAGCCTGGATATATTTTTTAATTTTGCATCATGAATCTTTTTAATCATGGTGTTTGTTTAACGGTTAAGGTGGCTGGCTTGAGATCTTAGGGCACCTATCATGCGATTGAATTCACACCATGTGGGTTGACTCAGCCTGTCATCCTTCTGAGGTTGGCAAAAAGAGTACCAGCTTACTCATAATGGGGGCACTGCATCAGCGGCACAGCCACATCCCCAGAAAATGATGTAGCCATGCAGCATATTTGAATACACAATTTTAAAGATTAAATGGTTTTCTTTCTCAGTACGAGAAGCCTCAAATATTTTATCCACTTCAACCTCTCAACCTCACTCTGCTTCCTATCCATTCTTTCTCAGTACATTTGCGTTTTATGCGTTTGCCTTTTATATTTACACGACATGAAGTACACCGAAATTTGTTTCAGTTCTGGACAAGTAAACTGTCTTTAAAAATTGCTTTTGGCATATGCACATCATGGTTGTTTTCTTCTGCCTTAGCAATACGTGTAAAACATCCTCTGCATTCTACACCGAGATGTTGCAAGCGAGAAAGTTGCTTCGCAATATGAATTGCTGGAACTGTGACATGGCTCCCTTCACTCCTAAATTATGTTTTCTTGTGTTTGATTTATTATTTTTTATCAATTGTATTTTCAATCCTGAGGTAATTTAAACTTGAAAATTATAGATTTGTATTTGGAAATAACCAAATGTTGCACATTACGCAATACTGCATGAATTGCTTTGTCATTCTTTAAACCAATTAAACTAGTGATGTATTTACTTTATCCTTTACACTACTATAATATTTTGTTCCCGGTTAAAACCACCTCCTTCAGGTGACCTAGTTAGTTTATACTGGTACTAGCCGAAAGCACCCGGCGTTGCCCGGGTTCTTTTTGAATGAATTTACTACTATAATTCAGCATTTACTCGTGGCCGTAGAAGATTGATTACTATAATTCAGCTCAGCTTTTAATTGCGAAATGGGCCCAGCCTGGCCGAGGCGGCCTCAACCGGCCTCGCCACCTAGCCTATAACCTTCCCGGGGCCCGTCCCGACATTTTTTGTTTGAGAGGTTTCCTCCTATCTTTCACTGTTCAGGAGATTAGCGCGTGCAGACAAACAAAAAAACAAACAAACAAAAACTTTCTTTCATATATATACAATTGTGGCTAAAAATATTGGCACCCTTACACTTTTCCCAAATCATGCAACATTTCTTCCAGAAAATTGTTGAAATTAAAAATATTTTGGGATCCACATACAGTCACGTGAAAAAGTAAGTACACCCCATGTAAAGTTTTGACTTTTTCAACATATTTCAACATATTTCAACATCCAGCTATATGATCTTCATTTCAACAATATTGATCGATAAAGGAGATATAATATAACAAATATCATGAAACATTTACATTTTATAGTTCATTGTATAATTTAAATAAACATAAATGCAAATTTCGCATGTGGAAAAAGTAAGTCCACCCCTACATTTATCACTACTTCAAATACCTAAAATTAGAATCAGGTGCACCAGCTCAGGTGCAAATGATTAGAACATCGTTAGAAAGGATCTTGGAGGAACCTGTCTTATTTAAACCTCAGACATTTAGTTTGGTTTGCTCTTTGTTGTTGAAGTGTGCGGTGTCACCATGCCTAAATCAAAAGAGCTCTCTGAGGCCTTCAGCAAGAAGGTTATAGATGCCTACGAGTCTGGGAAGGGATTAAAAAAGATATTCAAACAATTTGAAATCAATCATTCGACTGTCCGGAAGATCATCTACAAGTGGAGAAAATTCCAAACAACTGCCAAATTCTTCAGGCCAGGCCGCCCCAGCAAGTTCAGCCCGAGAGCAGACCGCAAGATGCTGAAAGAAGTCTCTAAGAACCCCAGAATGTCATTACGGGACCTACAGGTAGCTCTTGCCACTGTTGATGTCAAAGTGCACGGGTCTACCATTAGAAAGAGGCTGCACACATTTGATCTATATGGGAGGTGTGCCAGGAGGAAACCTTTGCTGTCCAGAAAGAACATCAGGGCAAGACTAAAGTTTGCCAATGAACACCTAGGCAAAGACCAGCCCTTCTGGAACAATGTGCTCTGGACAGATGAGTCAAAGGTAGAGCTATTTGGCCACAGTACCAGAAGACATGTTTGGCGAAAGCCAAAGACAGCATTTGACCACAAGAACCTGATACCAACTGTAAAGCATGGTGGAGGAAATATTATGGTTTGGGACAGCTTTGCTGCATCAGGGCCTGGGCAGCTCACCATCATAGAATCCACTATGAATTCTTCATTGTACCAGAGGGTGCTTGAGGATAATGTGAGGCCATCTGTCGGAAAGTTGAAGCTCAACCGAAGGTGGACCTTGCAACATGACAATGACCCTAAACATACCAGTAAATCCACCAAGGAATGGCTGAAAAGAAAGAAATGGAGGGTTCTGGAATGGCCAAGTCAAAGCCCGGATCCAAATCCCATCGAGATGTTGTGGGGGGATTTGAAACGAGCTGTGCATGCAAGAAACCCCTCAAACATCGCACAGCTGAAAGAATTCTGCACGGACGAGTGGGCAAAAATTTCTCCCAGTCGATGTCAGAGACTGGTAGACAGTTATAAGAAACGCCTACTTGAGGTTGTTTCTGCCAAAGGGGGCAATACCACCTATTAGAGCCAAGGGTGTACTTACTTTTTCCACATGCGAAATTTGCATTTATATTTATTTAAATTATACAATGGACTACAAAATGTAAATGTTTCATGATATTTGTTATATTATATCACCTTTATCTATCAATATTGTTGAAATGAAGATCAAATAGCTGTATGTTGAAATATGTTGAAAAAGTCAAAACTTTACATGGGGTGTACCTACTTTTTCACGTGACCATGTATTTCTTTGGTTTGCAGCGGGACAAAACAAAAAAAGCTGAAAAAATTACTAAATCTTAGCTTATTCAACAAAGAAATCCTAAAATGGCCCGGACAATATTATTGGCACCTTTTAGAAGTTGTTAGAAATAATTAGATTTCAAGCATGTGATTCTCCTTTACTTTGGAATTGAACTCACCTGTGGTGAGTTGCAGGTGCCTGCAAAATAAATATCACTCATTCAACCATTTTGAATAGAGAAAAGTAGTCATTCTGATGATGACCTTCAGACACAACTAATGCTGAGGACTCGCTGTACAGAGATGTTGTGATGGACAGTTGCAACCTGATGGTCTGATGGACAACGGTCCAAATGTCAATGATGGACAGGTACAACATGATGGACTAATGGAGAATGGTAAAAATGTCAATGATGGACAGATACAACATGATGGTCTGATGGACAATGGTCAAAATGTCAATGATGGACAGACAACCTGATGGTCTGATGGACAATGGTCAAAATGTCAATGATGGACAGATACAACCTTATGGTCTGATGGACAATGGTAAAAATGTCAATGATGGACAGATACAACCTGATGGTCTGATGGACAATGGTCAAAATGTCAATGATGGACAGAGACAACCTCATGGTCTGCTGGACAATGGTCAAAATGTCAATGATGGACAGATACAACCTTATGGTCTGATGGACAATGGTCAAAATGTGAATGATGGACAGATACAACCTGATGGTCTGATGGACAATGGTCAAAATGTCAATGATGGACAGTTGCAACCTGATGATCCAGATGACCATTGAATCAGGTGGTCAGTAAACTGAAATATTTTGTGAGAGCCCTCTAGAAACGATGGTTTTTTGTGTAAAGGCATCTCCTGTAAATCTGTCTTTTATATCGGTAGTAAAACTGCTACATTCTGATATGTTACACTCTTCTAAAGTTTAATTTCCTGGTACCCTACAAACTTGGTATTGTTATATCAGTTTCCTGCAAAGCTCTGCATTTTACACAAATTTTGTCTTGCATCTGAAGCCAGAAACAATAAATAAGCTTATAAGACTGTATGTATTTTGGCTTTAGATCCAGGATGCATGTTTTTGTGTGCCCTGTATCAAGGTGCTTTAGGGTCAAGGTGCCGTGGTCATTGTTTGGACTCGCTCTACCATGTCCTTTGGTCTCTGGACTAAAGTACGTGTGTTTAGGTTTTTCATGTTTGGATTTTTTCCCCATTTTTGATAAAAGGCATTTATCCATAGAGATGCATTGATCAGCTCCGGTTATCATGATCATGTATTTTGGTAAGAGGGCCTGGATGCATGTGTTTGGCTTCAACAGACTTTCCATGACCATATGCTTTGGTCTTCATGCTAGAGTAAACGTGTTGAACTTTCTGCCAATGTTTTGACTTTATACCATCTATATATATTGTTGCGAATATGGAATTTGGCCTCCATATCCGCTTGTAAATATTCCCCTATTTTCTCCAATACTCCCCAACTTTCCCCAATCCCCCATTCCCTAGTCCCATTGCATGTAAATAACAATCAGTAGAGCCGACCTTCCCCTTATTCCCCCATTAAATGTCGTGCCCAGGTCCACCGCACCACACGTAGCCAACTTTCGGACATCTTCCTAGTTATTCTTAATCTATGTCAGTTAAGGCCTCGTTTCCATTAATTATGACTCTTCGTTGCACCAGAATGTGATTATATGGCATCAGTAGTGAGTTTAGGACCTTTCCCATACCTCCTCCCATCTTCTTCCCCAAACAACAACAATAACAACAACTACAACAACAATTACAACAACAACAGAGGGGATGGCGGCGGAGCGGGGGAGGATGCGTCCTCACACCGGCTCGATTAGCTCCAGACCATGCGCTCCACGGGGTAACCCCGAAGGGGCTGGCTGTCAGCTCCTCGTCGGGGGCGGAGCCAGTAACCCCCCCCGCACGCACCCAATGAGAAGCAACGTGCCGATTCCACGAGGCGGAGCTAACGAGCCGAGGGCGTGTCACTCCCCGCCGGATATACGCGGCCACGCGCCGGATGTGACGTCAGATGCGCCCCCAGCTTGAGACGAAAAGACGCCACCTCGAGCGCTGAGAGACCTCCTGCATCTGTTGGGCCGCGCCATCCTGTCCCTGAGCACAAGGTGCACCTTGTGCTGGCCATCGAATACCCGCTTTCCTTGTCATCAATCCCCGTGTGAGTCAGTTTTTGTCCTGTTTCTCTGTGGTCTGTCGGGAATAATATAAGGTTGTGTCTAAGTGCCTGTCTTCCTATGATGTACCTCTCGTCCCTGTAATCTGACCTTCCGCACGAATATAACCTCCTCCGGAGGTCTTGAGAACTGAACCCCTGGTGTCGTATTGTGTCATTATAACCCAGCCGGGTGTCTTCTCTTTCCTATTGAGCCAGCGTAGCGCGATTAGTCAACATTCGGGCACAATCGGGTAACTTGTGCAGACGTGGTCATACCATAAAACCGCTCGGTAAATAACATCCAAGCCACGTCTGTAACAATATAAAGCAGTAAAGTATGTTTGTTTGTTTGTCCTCTTATAACTCGAGAACTACTCATCGCAGAGCAAAACCAAAGGAATATTCGGAATCAGTACGTCTCAGAGCAACTACAGCACACCTTAAAATTAAAAAAACTTCGCGTTTTAAAATTATGACGTCATCAGCGTATTTCGGAACGTTAATTTTTCAACTTCATATTCGGAATCAGTACGTCCCAGAGAAACTACAGCACACCTTAAATGTTTAAAAAACCTTCGGGTTTTAAAATTATGACGTCATCAGCGTATTTCGTAACGTTAATTTTTCAACTTTGACGACAATGACTTCCGACTTCCGGGTTTGGAATGCGGGACCAATGCCATTTGACAGGGAATAAAAAATAAATGCGACATTCAATTGACGACAATGACTTCCGACTTGACTCCCCCCTCCCCCTCCCCTCCCCCCACCCCTCCCCTCCCCCCTCCACCCGACCCCTTCTCCCCTCCCCCTCCCCTCCCCCCTCCCCCTCCCCCTCCCCCTCCCCCTTCCCCTTCCCCCTCCCCCTTCCCCTCCCGTCCCCCCTCCCCCTCCCCTCCACCTCCCCTCACCCCTCCCCCTCCCCCTCCCCTCCCCCTCGCTCCTCCCCCTCCCCCCTCCCCCTCCCCCCCCCTCTTCTCCCCTCTCCTCCTCCTCCTCCCCTCCCCCCCCTCTTCTCCCCTCCCCCCCCCATTCCCCCTCCGCTCCCTTCCCCCGCCCGGCAATGCCGGGTACTTCTGCTAGTTTCATATAAAAGGATTTTCTCGAAAATGAAACAGCGGCTTCTTGTACGACAATGCATCCTTCAGGCCAGGGTGCAGACTATCTTTATTGAGGGACATGATGTAAACGTTTATTTTGTGATGACACATTTCGACCTGCGGCCTTAAGGTGTACATAGATTACTTTGATAAAATTTTCTTGGCTTTTTTTTTTGTGCAAGGAATTTCTGAATTGAGAAGCAGCAAGTTGTTTCTTTTGTGACCATGTATTTTGGCCTTCGGGTTGGAGTGGATGAGTATTGTTGGAGCAGGCATTAACTTGCCTTTTCATGGCCTCGTTCTTTGCTATTTGGGCCATGACGCATGGGTTGTTGACATTGACATAATGTTGTTAACATTGGTTTACAGTGTTTTAAGAAATTGGTTCAAAAATACATTTCTAAATTGGAACCTCGTGTCCAAATATTGAAATGTTGAGCTTGCATAATTCCTCTCATATGCAGTTGTCTTTGGAGAGATTTCCCTTTATTTGAGTGAGTCAGTCTCGTGTGATGCCATTGATGGAGTGTCGAGTTATACATCTGAGCCATTTGCTCAAAGCAGTCTGCATGTTCAGGGGTGAAGCACAGTAGATATTTCGGTGTGGTTTAGTATTTTAAGCTCATTTGTCTTGCTGACAGAAACACATCAATGCTTGATGCTTGAATGCAGTTTTAGAAATGTTCCCCTGAGGATTGTTGTAGGCCTACTCAACTTGCTATGGTTGGATCCTCCCTCTCCATCTTCTCCCTTTCCTTCCCCCTATCCTTCTCTTCTCAAGTGTTAGCACAGCCAAAATATACAACTCAAAGGAATGGAAAGATAATGTGCATTTTATGTGCAAATTAATTTTTTTTGCCACTTGTTTCTCGTGTTGTTGTCCCGTGCACACGAAGATTGAGGTTTACTGCATTTTGTGGGCTGTGGTCGAATTAAATGGGTTTTCAAAACACGTATATTAGCACCTAACTTGTTGATATTAATGTCCAAATATTCGTCTTTTTTGTGTTTACAAGTACAACGATGTAAAGTATGTTACTGTGTTTATTAAATATTTTTTATCAACATGGTTTAAGAAAGATTGCTTCAGGCGGTGTATAAATATATGACTCGTTCCCAGTTTATTACTATACCGGTGTGGAAAATAATATACTTTACTTAAAACGAAAATGTTGACAGCCTTTAAAGTTAAGTCATTTAGTGTTTATGTTTAAAGTGATTCAGTGAATTGTTAAAACTGCACTTTGCAAGACCAAAATGTTTTTGAGTGTGCGCCATTACACGATGGTACAATGTTCGCGTTATCTCCAAATATCTGAACCATCAAAAGGTCGAAGTTGTTGTACACCGCTCCTTTCCTATTCCATCTCCAGGCGCTGCATGACGTCATCGCCGGGCACTGAAGGGGGCCTGGGGATGACGCGCGCTGAAAGGGAGTAGGGGAAGGCAGGGAAAGTTGAGCATAGGGGTAAGTTGAGCCACCACCTCCCAGCCAGTTATGAATGAGTCAGAATTTGTGGTGGCGCCATCTATAGATGCCCCATTGCATAACTCCAAATTCTGCCATATTGTTTTCTAAATTGAAACAGAAACCAGTGTTGCAGAGGGAAAAATCCAATTTTCAGCCAGAAAAGTAAAAAGGTGTAAAACAGGTAAGTTCACGTTTTTTTTTTTTTTTTTTTTTTTTGTATACTGAATCGAGGCTCGTGAAAGAGCTAACATTTATTTCACAAACAAATCAACCAGACAAACAAAATATACAAAAAGAGGGAGTGGAAGACAAGATGGGGAGAGAAGGGGAAGCACACAACCACAACATTTGAGAGCAGGGAGAAGTGTGGGAGGGAGAGGGCTTGGGGGGAGGAGGCGTGGGAAGGGGGGGGGGGGGGGTTCTTCCATATGCAGCATAGATATAATATGGATATCAGATGACAATTGTTAGTCCAGGTATGTGTCTCCATTCTTGTCATAGAGTTTAATATGATGGATGCATAGAATATGTGTGTATGTGGAGACATCTCAGAAAGTTAAGACTGGGGTAAGTTGAGGCAGACCCTACGGGGCAAATCGAGCCATGGCTCAACTTGCCCCGTCGGGTCTGGCTCAACTTGCCAACTCATGTTGGTGGAGATAATAATAATACGTATCACCATCTGATGTTCACCCATTTCCGAAAGCAACAGCAAGAAAGAAAACGAAAGCTGGTCGCAAAAAAGGCAGCACAAAGATTCTGACTGACACCCCAGTACGCCAGGAGCTTGCAGCCCTATTTGAAAATCGCAAACGGAAGCCATCAGCCAAGAAATCAAAGAGATGCTTGTTCAAAGCTAATGGGAAAAAGACATGTCCCCCAAGATCAAAAACCCCGAGTTCCAGTGAGACAGATGGTGATTCAGAAGTTGAGTATGATGACGTGCACATCGGATTTTTATGTGAAAAAAAAAAAAATTTTTTTTCACATAAAACGGCTTTTTTGCGCGCAAAAAAATTATTTTGCTATTTTCAGAGAAAAAAAGAATTTCGCCCTTTTTCGGCAAAAATAAAATAAAATGCCCTTTTTGGTCGAAAATGTCTGGCAACGCTAAAAAAAATTAGGGAATTTTTCGAAATTTTAAACTGCGATCGAAATTTGTAACTGCGATCGAAATTTTTAACTGCGATCGATCTCAAAAACAAAACGTTGCGTCCACTTGCGTGCGTTGCGTCCCCAGCGTGTACAGCAGTGAGGCGGTGTACTACAGTGAGAGAGTGTACACAAAGTGTGAACAAGTCTCCTATCAAGATGAGTGCTGCTCTTCGTGACAAGTGGCTGAAGGAATTCAACGCTGGCGGCGATGGGGCCACCTTCAAGGACGTGTCGAGTGACACGGCTTTCTGTCGAGCTTGTGAAAAGACTTTCCGGGCGAAGCAGAAGTCTGAGCTGGCCCAACATGTCCGAGGAGACCGCCACAAGAGCAACTTGGCCTTGAAGAAGAAGAGGATGGTCACGCAAGCCACCATGGAGGACTTTGGTGGCGGAAAGAGGCACAAGTGCGACGTCGTGGCTCAGGAGCTGTGCCAGGCCATGCTGGCCGCTGGCATCCCATGGTCGAAATTGGAAAACCCTGCCCTCCGGTCGTTCCTGGAGAAGCACATCACTCTCCAGATCCCCGATGAAAGCTGGATTCGAAAGCACTACCTCGACAAGTGCTACGACGAGGCCTTGGCGGGGATCCGTGCCGACCTCGGACAGCAGCCCATCTGGCTGTCCGTCGACGAGACGACCGATTCGGCAGGTCGATATGTGGCCAACATCATCGCGGGACGCTTGTCCAAGGAGGGGTACTTTCGTCCCCACCTCGTCCAGTGCATGTTTCTGGAGAAGACCAACTCCGGGGAGATCGTGCATGCAGTCAATGACACGCTGCGCTATCTTTGGCCTGATTTCAAGCCGGAGTGCCTCAAGGTCCTCGTCAGCGACACCGCGGCCTATATGATCAAGGCCGGCCATGCCCTGAAGGAACTCTTCCCGGACTTGCTGCATGTGACTTGTGTTGCCCACGCGCTCCACCGTGTCTGCGAGACAGTCCGAGAAATGTTCAAGGACGTCAACAACCTGATTGCCACGACGAAGAAGGTGTTCGTCAAAGCCCCGTCGCGTGTTGTCTTTTGGAAGGAGCAGCAGCCCAATCTTTCTCTCCCCCCGGAGCCCATTCTGACTCGGTGGGGGACGTGGATCGACGCCGCGGTGTTTTACGCTGAGCACTTCGAGGCCGTCAAGGACATTGTGGACCAGCTGAACGATGACGATGCGATGGCAATCCGGAGTGCCAAGGACCTGTTCGGAAAGGCGGACATCAAGCTCAGTTTGGTCTTCTTAAATGCCCACTTGTCGTTCATCCCGAAGATCCTTAAGCAGCTGGAGGAGGCCGGCATGGAGCTGGCCAAGGCCTTCCAGCTCCTTGATCAGGCCAAGGAGGAGCTCGAAAAGATCCGAGGCTGCCGTAGGGAGATCCTGCTCACCAAGTTCAAGGCGGTGCTGCAGCGCAATCCCGACATTGGTGTGCTGAGGACAGTGGCTTTGATCCTGGATGGAGATCAGCACGGATCTGAGGTTGGTGTGCCGGCTGGAGTCAAGCTTGCTGACATCCCCCTCTTGAGGTACTGCCCCATCGTCAGCGTCGACGTGGAAAGGTCCTTCTCCGTCTACAGAAACGTCCTCACCGACCGCCGACACCGCCTCACCAAGGAGAACATAACCAAGATAATGATTTCAAACACCTACTTTAACCGTTCCTAAAAGGGTCTTGTCAATTTCTTCTAGTCCTCTACTTATCAAACAATGCAGTTGCAATAAAGGTACCTGAACGTCATTTTTTACCTGTTTACTAGCCCAGAGTGCTTAATGTTGTGCAGAAAAAAGCTTACCATTTTTTGTTCTTTTTTTGACTGATTTCTGAAAAACTTGGTAATAATAAAAAATGAATAAAACGGGGGAAAAAAATATTTCGGGATTTTTTCACATAAAAAAAAAATTCCGCTTTTCAAAACATAAAAGGCCTATTTTCTTAACATAAAAATCCGTAGTCTATCAGATGACGAATCAGATGTGGACAGTGATATGGATATCATTGAAGGTGACTTTGTAGTTGTCAAATGTGCTGGCAAATCAAGATTTGTGCATTACATTGCTCGGGTTGATGTACTGAATGGAGAGGAATTTCAGTTTAAAGGTGTCTTCCTGCAGAAGGTTGCTGGAAAAGTTGGATCTGACAACCCAGTGTTTGTTCCAAACCCAAAGGATGAAGCAGGATTTGAACTGGAAGACATCGTGCGTAAGCTGCCACAGCCTAAGTGCGTTGGCAGTTCTGCCCGTTGTTCTGGACAGCTTGTGTTCAATTGTGACTTGTCAGTTTGGCAGCTTAATTGACTTGATTTCTGACATGTTTTAGTTTTAGTTACAGATCCAAATGATGAAGCTGGCATTGATGAGCAAGATAATTGCCACAGTCTGACTGTTGGCCTTTCTGGGTGTATTTGGGACACTTTTGTTTTATTGTGACTTAAAACTGTGGCAGCTGTTTTCAACTCAATCCAGCTGCCACATTGAATTATAACCATGAACACAAGGTACATGTAAATATTTCGTTCAGTGTTGTAACAAGTACATTAAATATTTTTCAGGCAGACCAATTTTTGTACTTCAGTTATCTTTATTTGGGGCAATGATCAACTATTTGGGATACTTTTTGTTTAATTGTGACTTGAAACTGTGACAGGTGGATTGAGTTGACTTTTCTTACCACAGTTGACAATCTTGTTTTTCTATGAGAGTGACTCAATTTGTTCGTAACTGATTACTATAACCATGAACACAAGGCAATCATTTCGTTCAGTGTTGTAGAACTTTACAACATTAAATATTTTTCTGGCAAAACAATGGTTTTCTACTTTAGTTATCTTTATTTGGGGGCAATGATCAACTTACCCCTATGTGGTACAACTTACCCCAGAGGTTGGATCAACTTACCCCTCAGGCAGGGCAAGTTGAGCCATTTTGCCTCCGTTTTTTCAAAGGTCACAGTGACTTTCAGTGTGGGGATAGAAAGTAAGAACGAGCTACAAAATGTTTCCCAAGGATTAAATTAGAAGGCAAGATACTCATTTGTGCAAGATCATCAGTAAGTTCAGTCCTAACATTCCAAGAACAAAAACTGGCTCAACTTGCCCCGCCTTCCCCTACTCGGTTGTTGTTTGTTTATTTGTTTGTCTGTCCAGGCGATATCTCGGCCATCCTTTGAGTAGGAAGCTGAAGTTTCTGCACAATAGTGAGCAAGTGCTTTGGCAAAAACAGTATTTTTTTGTTTTTTGATGAATCAATTAATTGATTAATTACTTAATTATTATCAAATAATTAAGTACGTATTTATTTCCTTTCTCATCTGGGCATTATCCCAGGCACCCTTTGAGCTCAGAAGCTGATATTCGGACACGACGATGACCAAGTGATGTGGCTATAAAGGATATTTTTGATTTATTGATTAATCAATTAATTGATTAATTATTTATTGATTAATCAATTAATTGGTTAATTGTTTAATTTTTCCGATTAATGACATTGAATTTTCAAAATGTTACATGCAGCTTCAGATGAAACACTGGTGGTTGAGGTATGCTATTAGCCAATTGATTAAGAAATTATTTTACAATTACTATTTATTGATTTTAATTATGCAATTAATCAATCAAGTATTGTACACCTCTCCCTCCCAATACTGTCTCTATGTGCTGCACGGCGGTATCGCTGGCCGCCAAAAGCGCCCCGGCCACGTCCGCGCTGGAGGGTGTTATTTATTTGGCATGGGGGAGGTGTACCTTGAATGTATCTGACCTTGGTTTCATTCATTTTCCTCTGCAGGATTGTGTAATTCTGTCCATTAATCCTTTATAATCACCAGCTTCATGGGTATAACACATTATGCGTTGTTTGCAGAGTACAAACATTTTGGCGGGAAACAAATTAGGCCTGGTTATCAACGGGTTCTTGCTGCTGTACACTAAAAGCTTTACTTTACACTTTATATTTCTACTGTGCCCTAAAGTTTTACTGTACACTTGATTTTTTTACGGACTTGAGCCGAGTCCGAGTCTGAGTCCCGAAGAGTTCAGTACGAGTCGGATTCCCCCAAAAAGTGGACTCGAGTCCTACATCACTGCCGTCCGTCTGTTCTTTCAGTTTATGATCGTCCGTTTGTTATCACGAAACAGCTTATTTAAATTGATATTTTGAACACTAATTGGAACATGAATCAAAAGACAAGTGTTTCGTTTTACCGTACATTGGCTCTGAATTTGACCCAATCGCACATGCGCAGAGAGGACTGAGATAATTTTAAAGCGGTGAAACCGCTTCAATATTTGGCTCTGTCTGTCCTTCCATCCTCCCGATAAAAATGAAGAAGAAGAACCTTTATTACCCACCGTATTTAATTCTAAAGGGTTCTAAAGTGTAATTAATTCTAGAGGGTTCTAGATAGTTCTAGGGGTTCTGCCTGGCAGTCAAACAAAATAATAAAAACCATTCCAAACAGGAAACTTACTGTTTTTAAGGACTTCATAATGCACATAAACACCAGGCACGAATTCTCGGGGTCGGACATCCGGGAGCTTTGTCGCCCCATAATGCAATGTCCGCTTAGCAACGAACTCGAAGGGGCAAACAAAGAGGAAAGACGCATCTTGCGTGCACGTGCTGTATGCATGAGTTGCACCTGTTACGTTCGCAGGTTACATTACATGTATATTTTCTTCTTTCGATATTTCTGTAATTGCAGCCATGGTCAAAAGTTGCGGTATATTCAATTACGCGAACAATAAATAAAAACAGTCAGAACTTTCGTTTTATTTGATGACAAGTTAAAGCCACTGAACCTGAGAGAAGAATTCTATAGGTAAAATTTGTCAATGGCGGCACGAAAGAAAGATACTAGAGAAAACCTGTGGGGGCCCAAGTCGGATTATACTTACGTTTGTTCAGCACATTTCATATCGGGTTAGTGATGTTAAAGCGCGGCGTTACGCGCGCTGCTTGCGAGCAAGGAGGAAGCGGACAAGCGGTAACTTATAAGCGTCTTTATTTCAGGAGCACACTGTAACACTAGCCCGCTCTGGGCTGCGCGCCCCGTGTATATCCTCAGGCCACGCCTACCCCTCGGGCGTGGCCCTCACCCACTTGGTGCGCGGAATGATGTCACCACGCCAGTGGGCTTTTGTGTCCGCCACACGCGCCCCCCCAGAATTCCCGCGCACCTGGAGGGCCAGTTTGCGGGGCAGACGAATGACCCGGCCGAAGCGCCCCCTGGCGATCGGCGGCGTCCGGGGTGCAGGGATGCCAGGTGGGATGCCCCTGGCTGCCCGTGGGATGGGTGCAGGACCGGGGGGCGGCATGGCGGCGGGGCTGGGCGGTGCTGGGGGTCCGCCCGCAGGGGGGCGGCCCCGACGTGGGGGTCAGGCCACTGGCGGTGGATGGTCCACATCGAGGTGGGCCGGCTTGAGGCGGTCTACCGAAACGCGGTCAGGAGTACCGCCGATGTCCAGGGTGAAGTGCTTCGCCCCGGTCTCCAGCACGCGGAAAGGCCCGTCGTACGGGGGCCGCAGTGGTGTCCGGTGGGCATCGTGGCGGACGAAGACGTACTCCGCCGTGTGAAGCTCCGGGGCGACGTGCGTCGGTGGGTGCCCGTGGCATGCCGTTGGCACCGGGGCGAACCTCTGGGCGGTCTCTTGCAGAGCGGAGCGCCGTGGAGTCGGGGAGGAACTCGCCCGGCACCCGCAGCGGTTGCCCGAAGACCAACTCCGCCGCGGATGCGCGTAGGTCCTCCTTGGGCGCCGTCCAGAGGCCCAGCAGGACCCAGGGGAGCCTATCGACCCAGCCGCCGTCGCGGAGGGTGGCCCGGAGCGCGGCCTTCAATGAGCGGTGAAATCGCTCACACAGGCCTTTAGCCTGGGGGTGGTAGGCCGTGGTTCGGTGCAGCCGGACCCCGAGCCCCAGCGCGACCGCCCCCCAGAGCTCCGAGGTGAACTGGGGGCCGCGGTCGGACGAGATGTCTGAGGGGGCGCCGAACCGGGCGACCCAGGTGGCGATGAAAGCCTGCGCGACATCGGCCG
Organism: Myxine glutinosa; assembly: GCF_964187855.1. Taxonomy (NCBI): domain Eukaryota; kingdom Metazoa; phylum Chordata; class Myxini; order Myxiniformes; family Myxinidae; genus Myxine; species Myxine glutinosa. Next base: position 101,586,022 of record NC_136269.1, on the reverse strand, counting down.
CCGTTGTCGACGCCAAGGGCACGGCCTCCGGCCACCGGGTGGTGCGGTCCACCATGGTGAGGACGTAGGTGAAACCCCGCGAGGGGGGCAGAGGTCCCACCAGGTCCACGTGGACGTGGTCAAACCGGCGTTCCGGCACCGTGAACGGGGCCAACGGGGCCTGGGTGTGCCGGTGCACCTTGGCGCGCTGGCACGCGAGGCACGTCCTGGCCCAGCCGCGGACGGCCTTCCGGAGGCCATGCCAGACGAACTTGTCGGCGATCAGCCTTTGGGAGGCCCTCGCGCCCGGGTGGGACAGGCCGTGGATGGCGTCAAACACCTGGCGCTGCCAGCCCGCGGGCACGATGGGGCGAGGACGCCCGAGGGAGACGTCGCACAAGAGGGCCGCGCCCGCGCCGTCGAACGGCACCTCGGTGATGCGGAGGCCCGTGACGGCAGTCCGCAAGGCCTGGACATCGGGGTCAGCGGCCTGGTCCGCTGCCATCCGGGCATAGTCGATGCCGAGGTGGACTGCGTGGGCGACGGCCCGGGAAAGGCAATCCGCCACCGGGTTGTCCTTCCCCGCGACGTGCTGGATGTCCATCGTGTACTCGGACACGGCCGAGAGGTGACGCTGCTGCCGGGCCGACCACGGCTCGGTGACCTTGCCCATCGCGAAGATCAGTGGCTTGTGGTCGACGAAGGCAGTGAACGCACAGCCCTCGAGCAGATGGCGGAAGTGCCTGACCGCCAAGTGAAGCCCGAGCAACTCGCGGTCGAAGGTACTGTAACGGCGTTCGGGCGGGCGAAGCTGCCGGCTAAAGAACGCCAGCGGTTGCCAAGCTCCACGCACCCATTGCTCGTGCACCGCGCCCACCGCGTAGCCTGAGGCATCGGTGGTGAGGGCGATCGGTGCATCGGGCGCCGGGTGCGCGAGCATGGTGGCGTTAGCCAAGGCGAGCTTCGCGCCCGTGAACGCCGTGTCCATCTGCTCGGTCCAGGTAACGTCGCCTTTGCCCGGCTTACCTCGGAGAGCTTCGTGCAGGGGGCGCAGGAGCTGGGCGATATGGGGCAGGAACCGATGGTAAAAGTTCACCATGCCCAGGAACTCCTGCAGCCCTCTGATCGTGCGGGGGCGCGGAAACCCCTTCACCGCCTCCACCTTGGCCGGCAGGGGGACGGCTCCGTGCCTGGTGACACGGTGCCCCAGAAAATCGATTATGGCGGCGCCGAACTGGCACTTTGCGGGGTTCACAATCAGGCCATGCTGGCCCAGGCGTTCGAAGAGCGTGCGGAGGTGGCGTATGTGCTCTTCGCGGGACGCGCTGGGGACGAGGATATCATCCAGGTAGACGTAGACAAAATCCAAGTCGCGCAGGACGCTGTCCATCAGTCGCTGGAACGCCTGAGCCGCATTCTTCAGACCGAAGGGCATGCGCAGGAACTCGAAGAGTCCGAATGGCGTGATGACCGCCGTCTTCAGGACGTCCTCCGGCCTGACGGGGACCTGATGGTAGCCGCGTATGAGGTCCACCTTCGAGAAGAAGGACATGCCCGCCAAACGGGCGGAAAAGTCCTGAATGTGGGGGACGGGGTAGCGGTCGGGAGTCGTGGCGTCATTGAGACGGCGATAGTCCCCGCACGGTCGCCATCCCCCGCCGGGCTTCGGCACGATGTGCAGCGGCGACGCCCAAGCGCTCTCTGAGCGCCGAACGATGCCGAGTCGCTCCAGGGTAGCGAACGCCGCTTTTGCCACCGCCAGCTTCGTCGGCTCGAGGCGGCGTGCCCGGGCGTAGACCGGTGGCCCGACGGTGGGGATGTGATGGGCCACCCCGTGCTTGACGGCCCCCGCTGAGAAGGTGGGCCGCGTGAGGGCCGGGAAGCCGGTGAGGAGGCGGGTGAATGCGTCCGCTGCCGGAAGCGTACAGACCAACGTGGCCGGAACCGAACCGTTCGGCAAGCCGCTTGGCAAGCCGCTCGTTGAACTGCTCGACGAGCTGGGCAACACACACGCGAGCGAGCTGAACGTCTCGGCCTGGACAAGACGTCTGCGCTTGACGTCGACCAGGAGCCCATTAGCGCACAGGAAGTCTGCGCCAAGCAGTGCAATGGGCACGTCGGCGGTGACGAACGTCCATCGGAAAACCTGCCCTCCGAACCGCAGAGAGAGGCAGCGTTTTCCATACATACGGATGGGCGTCCCGTTCGCGGCAAGCAGCGCGGGGCCCCCACCCGCGGCGTGCTTGTCTGACGTGCCGGCGGGAACGACACTCACCTGCGCTCCCGTGTCGCACAGGTAACGGCGCCCGGAGAAGGTGTCTGTTATGAACAGCAGGCTGCTCGAATGGCCGGCGCTCATCGCCACTATTGAGCGCCGGCCCGGGCATTTCCCGACCTGGCGCTCATCGCCACTATTGAGCGCCGGCCCGGGCATTTCCCGACCTGTTGAAGGAGCATGGCGGATGACACTGCCGAGCTTCGTGGCCGAACTTGGCGTGGAACCAGCACCAGGTGGTGGAGCTGGAGGAGCGTGGCTGGCTCCGCCAGGCCGGTGGAGTTGGCGGGTTTCCCCGCGGTGGCGGTTTTCGCCGCGGCGGTGGGCGGGGCGTGGCGGCGGTCACGAGGTGCGTATCAGCATGCTGCGTATGCTGTATAAGCTGATGCTGTGGATCAGCAGCATCAGCAGCATCAGCAGCATCAGCCTCGAGGGCCGTGACGGCCACGCCGACTCTCGCCCGCGTGTCCGAAGCGGCGAAGTACCTGTCCACCTCGGCTGCCAATGCTCGGGGTTCTGTTAGCCCGGTCCCGGCCAACGCGAGGCGAACCTGCGCTGGAAGTTGGCGACGGAAAAGCGCCCGGAATAGAGAACCGGGGGCTTCGTCGCCCAACAGTGACAGCATATGGTCCATTCGGACCGACGGGCGCGTGTCACCGAGCTCGGGGAGATCCAGGAGGCGGTCGGCCCGTGCGTCGTCCGTGAGGCCGAACGTGGCTAGGAGTAGCCGCTTGAGTGCCTCGTACTTGTGGCCGTCCGGTGGGTGGCGAAGGACGGACACAACTCGAGCGGCCGTGCCGGGCCCGAGGGAGGCGACGACGTGGCAATAGTGCGTGTCATCGCCGGTGAGGCGCCGAAGCTGAAATTGGGCTTCGGCCTGGACGAACCAGACTTCGGCCTGAGCCTCCCAAAATTCGGGAAGTTTGATGAAGTTGGCCATGGCAATGGCGTCGCGTGTGGAAGGATCGCTCCGGCAGATCCAACGTCGAGGGGGTCACCAGTAAAGCGCGGCGTTACGCGCGCTGCTTGCGAGCAAGGAGGAAGCGGACAAGCGGTAACTTATAAGCGTCTTTATTTCAGGAGCTCACTGTAACACTAGCCCGCTCTGGGCTGCGCGCCCCGTGTATATCCTCAGGCCACGCCTACCCCTCGGGCGTGGCCCTCGCCCACTTGGTGCGCGGAATGATGTCACCACGCCAGTGGGCTTTTGTGTCCGCCACAATGTCATAGTTTATTTTAGTTTACGGTAGTCATGTAAAATTGAAGCTAAAGAAAATCTAAAAAGTTACACTGTCAATATGCCCACTAATTTGAAGATTGGGATTGTAATGTTGTGATTGTTCCACCAACATGACGACTTCTAACATGTGATATGGGCTTATGGCTAAATTTAACATGTGATCTGGGCTTCTGGCTACATTTAACATCTGATATGTGCTTATGGCTAAATTTAACATGTGATCTGGGCTTATGGCTACATTTAACATGGGATCTGGGCTTATGGCTACATTCAACATGTGACCTGGGCTTATGGCTACATTTAACATGTGTTCTGTACTTATGGCTACATTTAACATGTGATCAAGGCTCATGGCTACATTTAACATGTGATCTGGGCTCATGGCTACATTTAACATGTGATCTGAGCTTATGGCTACATTTAACATGTGTTCTGGGCTTATGGCTACATTTACCATGTGATCTGGGCTTATGGCTACATTTAACATGTGATCTAGGCTTATGGCTACATTTAACATGTGATCTAGGCTTATGGCTACATTTAACATGTGATCTGGGCTTATGGCTGCATTTAACATGTGATCTGAGCTTGTGGCTACATTTAACATGTGTTCTGGGCTTATGGCTACATTTAACATGTGTTCTGTGCTTATGGCTACATTTAACATGTGATTTAGGCTTATGGCTACATTTAACATGTGATCTGGGCTTATGGCTACATTTAACATGTGATCTGAGCTTATGGCTACATTTAACATGTGTTCTGTGCTTATGGCTACATTTAACATGTGATTTAGGCTTATGGCTACATTTAACATGTGATCTGAGCTTGTGGCTACATTTAACATGTGTTCTGGGCTTATGGCTACATTTAACATGTGTTCTGTGCTTATGGCTACATTTAACATGTGATTTAGGCTTATGGCTACATTTAACATGTGATCTGGGCTTATGGCTACATTTAACATGTGATCTGAGCTTATGGCTACATTTAACATGTGTTCTGGGTTTATGGCTACATTTACCATGTGATCTGGGCTTATGGCTACATTTAACATGTGATCTGGACTTATGGCTACATTTAACATGTGATCTGGGTTTATGGCGACATTTAACATGTGATCTAGGCGTATGGCTACATTTAACATGTGATCTAGGCTTATGGCTACATTTAACATGTGATCTAGGCTTATGGCTACATTTAACATGTGATGTAGGCTTATGGCAACATTTAACATGTGAGCTGGGCTTATGGCTACATTTAACATGTGATCTGGGCTTCTGGCTATATTTAACATGTGTTCTGGGCTTATGGCTACATTTAACATGTGATCTTGGCTTATGGCTACATTTAACATGTGATGTGGGGTTATGGCTACATTTTACATGTGTTCTGCACTTATAGCTACATTTAACAGAAGCCATGCCAAGATGAGGCCAAGGCCAAGCCTAACTGTTTTTTAGTCCGATAATCTGACGGACTTTGGGGAGTCGATTTCTAATCTGACATTATTGTTACTCTCCACAGCATCACTTGGATGTAAATTTACATATAAACTTTATTTAGGCTAACTTGAGTAACAAGACACTTACCTTTTACACGAATCAGCCAAATGCTGGGAGGGAGAAGAACCAAGCCCATTAATTGCAGCTTCACTCTATATCTGGCCAATGCCTCACCTGGCAAATGTTCCGTATCCTGAGAGGACATTGCAAACATTGGATGAACTAAATGTATCGATAATTCAACCAAAATAAAGCGACAGATGGGCAAGTATGTTTCCGAAAGCGAGAGGCGTTATGCACAAGGGAACGACGATAATAACATGTGATCATGCGTGAAATGGCTTTTGCGTTTTCCCCTTTGCCAATATGGCGGTCGCGTATCCAAGCAAAATCATGTGACTGTGACGTCACGCCGACCCCTCGAATAACTCATATTATAACGTGTTAGATCGGGTGATGTAATAGACGGTAAAATGGCGGTAAAATCCGGGATTAATTTTATTTATTGACCTTTAAACCTGCTTAAACCTTTATTTAAATTGGAATGTATATTTGAAGACTGTATAAAACAAATAGCCTTCATTAATTAATCCTTCCAACAACCATGCAATAGATTGATATGCAGTATATCATTAGAGGTCGTCGCATGTTTTTTGAGGTGAAGAAGAGGCGGCCATTGTGGGGGTCTTATATTCTTATATTATTTGTTCTCTTGTGCTACCAATGCAGACCACTAATGTTGTGCTGGACCGAGCACCTACATTTGTACACATGTTGTTACCCTACACGCACAAAGCAAAAAGCGGGTAAGCAATTGGTTCACTTTATCTGTCTGTCTCCAAATGGCAGTTTTTGATCGAGGAGCAACTTGATTTCAATTGAATGTTCTATTTTGAACACAAATTCAAAATTATGGCTATGAACACAAATTATGGCTATGAACACAAATTATGGCTATGAACACAAATTATGGCTATGAACACAAATTCAAAATTATGGCTATGAACACAAATTATGGCTATGAACACAAATTATGGCTATGAACACAAATTCAAAATTATGGCTATGAACACAAATTATGGCTATGAACACAAATTATGGCTATGAACACAAATTATGGCTATGAACACAAATTATGGCTATGAACACAAATTATGGCTATGAACACAAATTATGGCTATGAACACAAATTATGGCTATGAACACAAATTATGGCTATGAACACAAATTATGGCTATGAACACAAATTCTGGCTATGAACACAAATTATGGCCCCAAATTTTGAACACAAATTCATGAATCGCAACACGAACCTGCAGTTTAGCAGTACTTTGGCTCTGAATTCGGTTTTCTTTTACAACCTTTAAAATCTTTATTTTATTTAAATTAGATTATATACTTGAACACTGCAGAACACAAATCGCCTTTTGGCACATTCAAAAACCTTTTAGTTAACCGTTTAGCAGTACCTGGACAAAATATGATGGCATTGCATGGGGTAATGTGTTATATGAACTCTCTAGTTTTGTGTTTTAACAAAAGCTTAACCTGAACACGTGATGTGCCAATGCTTGTTCAGGGCATTGGAAAAATTGGGGTCTTAGGAGGTGCATGGGGTGGGAGGGGAGGTTTCCCCCCAAAATAGGTATTTTTTTGTTTGTTTTTGTTTAAAGTCATGATTATGTTGGTATGATTCTACATGCTGCCCTGTCTTCTAGCAACCATTGAAATTGGGTTTAAATACCCTTAGTCAGTGCAATATACCGTTTATTCTACCAGGTGAGCGCCGGGGGTATCGCCCCTATGTTTATTTGTTATTTTGGAGGAGAAAATGAAACCGGTTAGGATCGGCTTTCCAACATTTGGCAGAATATAATAGAATATTATTGCATTTTCAAATATTGAGTGACAAGCATCCAAAAAGCCTCCAACTTTGCTTGTTGAAATACTATTACTGTACTAACTAAACTAGAGATTTCATCATAGAGAATGATACCCACGACTGTGCAGGGTAAGGTGTTCTATGAACTCTCGAGTTATGACTCGTCAAATCGGCTTCCACAAGGTGGTGCTATATGATATACATTTACATGGAGTGAACCGTGGTCCTTCTCCTACGCTGAACCTTGGAGACGATGAATTCATTTTTACCTCCTAATACCTACCCTCGTGCCCCCCCCCCCCCCCTCCCCCAGGTACAACCACCAGTTTTCAATTCATTCCGTTCACGAGTGCATAGAAGTAGAACAAACAAAAACAGAGAAACATTATATTACAGTATGATCATTCCCTGACTTTGGTTATTATGCGCAGAATTGGGATGTTTTATTACCTTTGCCACTGAAGGTGGACGTAGGTGATGTTTTCACCCCTGTTTGTTTGTCTGTTTGTTACTAGAAAAATGGAAGATTCTTCAAGTATATTGGTTGGTCTTGTGCGTTATTATGTCTGTCTGTTTGTCTGTTTTGTGTCAATCGCCTACAGGTCACAATTTTAAATCAATATTCACGAAACTTCACGAGGTGGTAGAGTTACTCATAAGGAAGAAGCCTATTGATTTTGAAGTCAAAGGTCATGTTGAGGCCGATTTTCTAAAATTCTCATCTTTCATCCGATTGACTTGAAAGTTGAACTGCATTTGCATATCGAGTCACTAAATTGGGAAACCAACTATTTTTGAGGTCAAAAGGTCAAAGATACACTCAAAGTCAAGCTTCTAAAATCATCAATTTTCATCTGAAAAATTGTCACTTTTCATCCTATTAACTTGTAAATTAAACAGCAATTATTGTTGAGGTCAACCTAGGCTAAAGGGAAAAATTGGCCTAACGTCTAAAATCGTCAATTTAGAACCAATTGACTTGAAATTTGAAAGCTATTTGCATATTTGGTCATTTAATTCAACCACCAATTACTTTTTAAGGTCACATTTGTTTTTGGGATTTCGTAAGTATCATGCTCTGCATTACATCTTTCTTGTTTGTTACTTGGCCAATTTTTTTTTTTCGCAAGTATGTTGATCAATACGGTTTGTGTGTTTGTGTGTGTGTGTGTGTGTGTGTGTGTGTGTGTGTGTGTGTGTGTGTGTGTGTGTGTGTGTGTGTGTGTGTGTGTGTGTGTGTGTGTGTGTGTGTGTGTGTGTGTGTGTGTGTGTGTGTGTGTGTGTGTTGGTTTGTGTGTTTGTCTGTCCGCTCACTTATACTTGCCTACAGGTCACAGTTTTTAACCAATCTTCACGAACTTCACCAAATTGTAGAGTTCGTGGTCCAACAAAATCCTATATATTTTTGAGGTCCAAAAAGGTCAACAAAGGCCAAAGGTCAACCAACTTTTTTCATATTTCTAAAATCCTCAATTTTCATCCAATTGACTTGAAATTTGAAGAGGATTTACATATCGGCAAACTGAATTCAACCACCAACTCTTTGTGAGATCAGCGTAGGCCAAAAGGTCAACATAGGCCAAAGGTCAACCACATTTTTCGAATTTCTAAAATTCTCAATTTTCATCTGATCGACTTGAAAATTGAATGGGATTTATGTATCAGTTAACTGAATTCAACCAAAAACTATTTTTCAGACCTACATAGGTTACAAGGTTAACATACGCAAAAGGTCAACCACTTTTTTCGAATTTAAAAAATCCTCAATTTTCATCCGATTGATTTGAAATTTGAATAGGATTTGCATATCAGCTAACTGAAACCAACCACGAACTATTTTTGAGGTCAACATAGGCCAAAAGGTCAACATAGGCCAAAGGTCAACAACCATTTCAAATTTCTAAAATCCTCAATTTTCATCTGATTGACTTGAAAATTGAATGGGATTTATATATCAGTTAACTGAATTCAACCAACAACTATTTTTCAGACCAACATAGGTCACAAGGTCAACATAGGCCAAAGGTCAACCACTTTTTTCGAATTTTTAAAATCCTCAATTTTAATCCGATTGACTTGAAATCTGAATAGGATTTGCATATCAGCTTACTGAAACCAACCACCAACTATTTTTGAGGTCAACATAGGCCAAAAGGTCAACATAGGCCAAAAGTCAACAACCATTTCAAATTTCTAAAATTCTCAATTTCCATCTGACTTGAAAATTGAATGGGATTTGCATATCAGTTAACTGAATTCAACCAACAACTATTTTTGAGGTCAACATAGGTCACGAGGTCAACATAGGCCAAAGGTCAACCACTTTTTCGAATTTTTTAAATCCTTAATTTTAATCCGATTGACTTGAAATCTGAATAGGATTTGCATATCAGCTTACTGAAACCAACCACCAACTATTTTTGAGGTCAACATAGGCCAAAAGTCAACAACCATTTCAAATTTCTAAAATTCTCAATTTCCATCTGATTGACTTGAAAATTGAATGGGATTTACTTATCAGTTAACTGAATTCAACCAACAACAATTTTTGAGGTCAACATAGGTCACGAGGTCAACATAGGCCAAAGGTCAACCACTTTTTCATAATTTTAAAATCTTCAATTTTTATCCGATTGACTTGAAATTTGAATAGGATTTTCATATCAGCTAACTGAATTCAACCACCAACTATATTTGAGATCATCTTAGGCCAAAAGGTCAACATAGGCCACATTTCTAAAATTGTCAATTTTCATCAGATTAACTTAAACTTTGAAGGCGATTTGCATAGCAGGTCACTGAATTCAACCACAAATTATTTTTGAGCTCAAAAGGATGTTCTACTGAGTGCCATTCTACTTTGTTCTGTTTTGCCAAGTGTCGCTATATGAGTGATTTTTCATTTGTTTGTCTGTTTGTTACCTCCACCACCAAAGGTAGATGGGGGTTATGTTTTTACTCCTGTCTGTCTGTCCGTTTGTGAACAAGATATCTCAAAAAGTTGTGGACGGATTCGGACGAACTTTGGCAGCGATGTAGCGTATGTGACAAGGACGAAATGTTTAGATTTTGGTGAAGATCCGGATACGGATCCAGCTAGGAGAATTTTTAAAGTGATTCTTCACCATTGAGTGATGTGGCCAACCAGGCGGAGGTATGCTCTCTACTGAGTGCCGTTCTGGTCTGTTTATTTATTTGTTTGCACAGAATGTGATTATGTGTATAAATTGTATTCGACTTTTTAGAGCCCTAAACACATTAAGGCCCCTAAGATCCTCAAGATACTCAAACTCTGAAGACACATTGGAGCCTTTAGAACCCTAAGACACATTAAGACCCCTAAAAGATCCTCAAGACCCTAAAACTCTTAAGACCCATTGGAGCCTTTGGAACCCTAAGACCCGTTAGACTCCTCTCTCCCCTTTAGACCTTTAGGTCTTCATACTTTTCAGACTTTTTAACACCCTGTGGACTACTTTTACCTTTAGACCCTTTGAGGCATTTTAAGACCTTTTCGACCACCTTCACACAATTCCAACCCTTTAGACTTTAAATTACACACTTTAGACCCTCGGACCTTTTAAGACCCTTTAGACAATTTAAATATTTTGACGTTTAGACCTTCAGACCATTTGACCTTTACACATTTATAATTTAGACCTTTCATTTGCAATCAACAACCTTTCATTTAGTGCATCCTGCCACAAAAACACACCACGCAAAACAAGTCCTGACGAGGATCTGCAATGTCTGATTGCTCTTTCTTGTAATGACTTGTAATATCCCTCAAACTGGGAGGCCCGCTATACGATACACATTTACAGAAAGAATTTGCATCACCAGGGGCCATGATCTCTTTTTATCGCCTAAAACTCTTCCAAGCACCCCCCAAGTACAACCACCAGCTCATTCCATCCGTCAGTTTAGGAATGCATAGATCCCAAACAAAACAAAGTCTTGAATCGTATGTCGTATGATAACAAGCATTGTGTGACTAATCAAAAAGAGCAGCATGAAAAAACAAGTGCATTGCCATTTCCCTCAACCTGATGGTTAAATAACCAAAAAAACAGTGGCATGCGGCACAAATGCAGACAACCACAAAGCTGTGCAACCATTCAACCGCCAGACTGGTTTCATTGCTAGTTGGCGGATCGTCAACGATGATGGAGGATAACCCATGCTCCATGCAGCATCAAGGTTAGAAGCTCCCTACCAGTCGCAATCCCCGAAGCAAGACAGCTTCCCACATTGTACATCTTAAAACACCAAATACATCTGTCACCTGCAATATTGACACAATAAATCAATCATCTCTTGCCCAATGAATTGCACCGAACTGCGACTAGGATTATATAACAATATAGAGAATTGCACTAATCAAAAATATATAATTGAGTTTTTAAGAATAAATATACTCTCGAACTGTCGAACCCAAAACCTTCAATACTAAAACAACAATACGTCATGCGGAGCACGATCTTGCGAAGTCCACCCTGCTCCCCAAAAAAGGTTGCCATTGATCCAGCAAATTGTCCATTTCATCAATATTAAAATTGACGATCTTGATCAAAGCTCGGGTCAATAGGATGAAAAGTGACGATTTTAGACGTTTGACCTGGAGTTGACCTTTTGACCTCAAAAATAGTTTGTCTCCCAATTCAGTGAAGCACTATGCAAATACTGTTAAATTTTCAAGTCAATCGGATGAAAATTGAGGATTTTTCAGATGAAAATTGATGATTTTGGAAGTTTGACCTTGAGTTGACCTTTGACCTCAAATTAATATGCTTCTCAATTGTGACAACCTCTACAACTTGATTAAGTTTAATGACGATCGGTTTAGAATTGTGACCTGTAGGCCGGTGACAAACAAACAGACAGATAGACAGACAGACAGAATAACAAACACAACCCACCAATATACCTGAAAAATCTTCGATTTTGCAAGTAAAAATGGAAACTGTGCAATCGTGACTTGTTATTGTGAAATCTTACATTACCAAGCATTGTTATACAGCTGGTATAAACCTCGGCCCTCTTGTGCAAATCTTAAGAAGTAAAACAAGACCTATGAGGGAAGGAGGGCATTGTATGAATGTGGAAAGAGAGAAACTGTTCTGCTCTCTGCTCACATCCCTCGTGGTGGGAACATTCAGACGGTTTTGTACAATTGCCAACATTCCAGATCCTGTTGATTCTCTCCAGCTGTCAGAATGTTACCCTGAGCTTGCTCACTCAGCACAACACTTTCTATGAAACTTTGGAGCATATTGTGATTCAAGTGGTGCTTTTAAAAATAAATGACGCATGGTATCACAACTGTCTGGTAGAAGGAAATAATGTAATTACTTAATGGGAGATAGACCCCATAAGTGTATATGCAATGTCCACTGGTACACATGGTAAACCTTTAGTGTGCACCCAATTATTTAGCCTGGATATATTTTTTAAATTTGCATCACTAATCTTTTTGAATAAACCATTCAACCCCAGAGACTTCTCCGGTAGCATTGACACTCTGTAAAGAGTGTGGCACATTGACGACAAGCCTGGCATTGGCTTAACGGTTTAGCTGGCTGGCTTAGGATGTTAGGGTCTTGAGTTTGAGCTCCTGTCATGCCGTTGAATTAACACCAGCTGGGTTGACTCAGCCTGTCATCCTTCCGAGGTCAGGAAAATGAGCACCAGCTTATTGGTAATGTCTGAAGTCTGAAGCCTTGGCCTAGTGTCAGGTGCGATTCTATCTTCTTGATTTATTAGACATCCCACATATGTAAATGAACACTCGTTTTACTCTGCGAGCTTTTGCACATCATGTGCAGCGAAAATTTCAGTTTTGTGTATCACATAACCTGCGCCTAGTATTTATTGTTATTTTAAAAAACAAGTCAGGAGACGACGATGGTTCACGAGCGAGCGGTATTCAATGACAAAGGACGGACTGTAACCGAAACAGGCCCGGACAGGCCAGGCCCGGAAATGTCAAAACGAAGGTTACTGACCTTGAAATGAGATAGAAAATAATCTATAATCAGTTATGAGGTTAGTTAGCTACACAATACCGAAAATTCGGTGAAAAAATGAAATGACAAAAAAAAAAAAAATTAAAAAAAACAATGAAAAATCGAGCTCCGTGGGGCTAGACACATGACATTGGCCTAACCAAATAACGAAACCCCTGTCAGATTCCACCAACCCCCTCGGAGAAGATGTAGCTTGAACTCGATTACCCCCTAAAAAGACATCTTTTTCGGGCGTGGCTCCTCCCACAATGGGCACAATACGCCCACTCGAGGCAGGACACAACTAGATCATGATATCAACCTCCCACCCAAGTTTCATCAAGATCAGATGATATCATCGGGTAGTTATGCTGCGGACAGACACACACACACACACACACACACACACACACACACACACACACACACACAGACACAGACACACACACAGACACACACACGACGAATATAGTGGTCACTTGATAAGTCGTGAAGCAAAAAATTACGTTTCTGTACATCACCCTTGAGATTCGGTTTGCAAGATTCATCCACAATTCCAATAGAAGAGACATAATTATTATTTTATGGAAAATGTTTTTCGAGTTTGTTTTATCCTCAAAAATAGACAATAGTGAACACACATTAATGGTAAAACATTGGCCTCTACCTTATTATTATTATTAACCTTCCTTAATTACTTACTTACTTATTACTACTTAATTATTACTTAATTACTTATTTATTAACTTAATTATTTAATTATTTAATTACTATTATTATTATGAAATAATTTTTATTATTACTTATGAAATTACTATTAATTAATATTATTTATTAATTACTATTTATATTACTTATACTTATATATTACTTATAATACTTATACTTATACTTACTTATTATACTTATACTTACTTATATATTACTTATACTTATATAATTCTTATATATATATATTACTTATATTACTTATTATTATGAATTAGTTACTATTATTCATTAATTATTATGAATTAATGTTACTTAATTAATTATGAAAGTTATGACTTAATTAATAATTATTTAATTATCATAACTTATTAATTATTATTACTTATTATTGGTAATAACCTACCCTTATGAAGGGGAACAGACGTCTGTACAAACACACAAGCTGACATTGTGTTTTATATGGTAGATTATAGGGTGTGCTGTGATGCAGGGTCACTGCATGTTGTGTCTCTGTTATTATAATGTGACACAACTGTGTGATGCAACACCGATTACGCCGGGTCTATGGTTTATCATCAGGGTGACTGTCACTGGACCGCTCGAGATACCAAGATTTGCAATCTTCTCTTCAATCGCCATCCCTATCATTTTGAGAGACTGTCAAGTTCTTTGTCTGCTTGTACATGTGTAATAATTGGTACAAACCGAAAATTGCGTGTAAAAATTTGTGGACACAAAAACTTTTCAATTCTTCCTTTGACAAAATGAACAGCTGAGGATTTCATTGAAACTATCCCGGCCACCCGGTTTGAACATTTCTTCAGAAGCATAATAGTTTCTGTGTAAATGTATGGCCTGTTTATTAGGATTCCAGGCTGAAATCATATAAACTATGTTGATTTGGCTCTTGTCTACTAACGCCCTTATAATTCGTGTAAAAGTACTGTACATTGGTTACGACTAACATTCTTTGGCCTCGGTGTGATATAGGCCCAGGCTCCTCCGGGAGATCACTGTAGAAGCAAATGAAATGGCATTTCTGGCTTTATAATCGATATGAACTTTTCTTCTTTCTATCCAGAATGTAAAGCTGAGGAATGAGCAAAGAGGAGTCGACCATGCCATGCTGAGATTGGCCAAGTCACCGTGGAAATGAACCAGGCCAGAGGCCTCCGTTTCAAGGATGGGGATCAGTCCAAGAAGCAAGGTGTCCTGAGCAGCCTCCTGCAGAAGTTCACAGGTGGAGAAGGTGCTTCGCGGATTGGCCGCCGAAGCTATCAACAGCAACAACAAAAACAGCAACAAAAACAACCTCACAAGCAGCATTGGATGCTCGGATCAAATCCATCTGACTCTTCTTACCAGCAAAATGACGACTCGGTTCGGATCACAAGCCCACGAGGACGACCCGAGGTACGAGCCTCTGTCTGTGGCCAAGGCTGGTTGGGACCTAATCATGGTTGGCCTTTGGCAACCGACAACGAATCATGCTCTCCAGTTGAAGCGCCGCGCCCACGAAGCTTCAGTCATGGCCGCCAAATTCATGGACGTCTGCAGCCGTCATCTCCAGCTGTACATATCCCAGCACCACAAACCCAGCTCTTGTTGTCGGTGTCCCCACCTTATCGCCCACTCAGTCCCCCACGACCCTCCGTCACCGTTCTTAACGCACGCACATCCCATCCCATGGCAGTCTCTCCATTGGGCTATGGTGAAGCAAGCCCACTTGAAGCGTATCCTTCACCAATGGGCTACGCCTTGCCAGAACAGACCTCAGCTGCACCTCAACCTCCAAAAAACCATGAAGATGATTCCTGTCGAAAAAAGCAAATGAACAGAGTGAATCTTTCTGGAGTAGAGGTTCAGTGTGGTGGATGGCAAGGTACAGTTATGGAGGAAGACTATGAGGAGGATGAAGAAGTGGAAGTAGAGGAATGGGAGAGACGGCTCGACGAGGCACAGAGCCGAGCCTCACAGCTGGAGAAGACTATGCGTTGGTGGTCAGATTGTGCTACAAGTTGGAGGGAGAAATGGGGCAAGGTTGGGTTTGGATGTTGGTGGGAATCAAAGGCTGGGAATATGTTTTTGTTTTTTTTACTTTGTGTAGATTGCAAGTAAGATGGCCAACCTGGTACAGTTATTGCATCCTATTGAAGCATGCTCACTCTACTCTTTTCATTGTTATAATATTGCATCTGAGTCTGTGCCTGTGGCTGTTCGCGTCAGGAAAGCACGATTCTTAGATGATGATGTGTGAGTAAACCATTGTATTTTTTTCAGCCAATGAGAAACCTGTATCCATGTGTTTAATCAGTGATTCATGCTGAGTTTCGTTAGGCAGTACTGAAATGGGAGTTTTAAGCTTAGCAGGCCTCAAATGTGCACATCATGTGATGAACGTGATGTGTCTCGGTAAGAACAATGTGATTCACCGGCATTTTGTTAAAGCGTCTTTACAATAAATATTAGCAAAGATACCCGGCAATGCAGAGTTGATTCATGACAGGAATATTAAGAGAGGAGGGGGGGGGGGGGGGAGAGAGGGGTGGGGAGGAAGAGAGGAGGGGGAGGGGGGATAAGGGGAAGGGGAGGGGTGGAGAGAGGAGGGAAGAGTAAGCAAAGGTCAGGAGGAGGGAGGAAGGGATGGGCAGGAGGAGGGGAGAGGTAGAGGCAGGAGGGGGGAGCGGAGAGGGTGACGGGGAGCGGAGAAGGAGAGCAGAAGGGAGATGACGGGAAAGAGGAGGGGTAGGGGAGAAGGGAGGGGAGAGAGTAGGAGGTAAGGCTTATACAAAGATCAAGAGGAACATTTAAATATTGCACCATGTGAAGTCACTCATGGTAAATCAATCAAAACTGAACATATTTTCACACAATTTGTTTTCACCAAGTCTTTAGCTATCTTAGCGACTACCAGAAATTCAAACAGAAATTGAATCCGAGTTAAAATGAAGGTGTGAGGCTGTTCAAAGCAAAAACCACGTTTTCACCAAAGGAAACAATTGACAAAGCCATAAAATGCGGTTTCTAAGCCACGCATCGACAATCCTTATATTAATCCAGGAGCTTATAACTTCAGGCACGTGATGATATACACAACTTAAACAAAAACAATCATTTAGACACCTTTATGAGCAGAAAACAGCATGGCCTAACAGTAGGCAAGGCCTACACCATGCACCACGGACATAATTCCGTGAATTAACTCCACACCGTGAATTAATGAAAACTGAACAAGTTTTCACATAATTTGGTTTCAGCTAGTCTTACTCTACTTTAGCGACTACCGTAAATGAAAACAGAAATCAAATCGGAGTTAAAATGAGGGTTTGAGGCCATCGGGGAAAAAAATACATTTTCACCAAAGGAAATTCTCCACAGTCATAAAACGCGATTTCTACAAAAGAGATGTATACAGTGATTTGTAGGTACTAGGGCATGCCCGTACTATATATATATCTAAAATTATATCCCCCCCCTCTATTTACATGAAATGGTTTGGTCCATTCGCAAAGCCAAAGCGAACGGCTTGCGAGTACGGTGACAATCCCCCCCCTCTATTTACATGAAATGGTTTGGTTCATTCGCAACGACCACAGAACCCCCCCCCCCCCCCCTCTATTTACATGAAATGGTTTGGTCCATTCGCAACGTCAAAGCGAACGGCGAACGGCTAAATCGCCATAGCTCGGTAACTACTTGTCCGATTAATTTCAAACCTTGAAAAGGCACATCCTCGGGTCCCCAGCAATATACCTGGCAAGTTTCAAGTATATCGGACCCGTGGTTGTCGAGAAACAGCGGTCACAGACAAACACACAGACATACACACATACACACACACACACACACACACACACACACACACAGAGATTACTGGAATTATAGATAGATGAAGATCAGACATTCGATGATATGAGAGGAAAGTGAAAAAATTAATGTTGAGCACCTGATCGTGCAGAAACCGTTGCGGCCCGTTCCAAGGCAAGGTGTTTTGAGCAGGCCGAAAAAGATGAAGACCCCTGCAAGAGATAGCGGGCTGACCGGGGATAAAGCCTGTTTTTGTTTTGATTAAATAAGTCGGTTAATAATCTTCAAAAGGGGTGTTTTACCCACTCAAACACCCAGTTTTGAATTGTAACACTCCCTTGGAGTTCGATAAGTATGCATGAAAAGTTTAGGCCCGCTAGGTTTTATGGTTTTGGTGTTATGGAGGAGACACACACACACACACACACACACACACACACACACACACACACACACAGACTGACTTACACATTGTTTTTGATTATTATAAATTCGAGTGCCTTTGCCAAAAACACCAAAATGAATCAGGTCAGAACATTATAAAAGAGTTGACTTGTTTATATTCTCACCTGAACTCTGGTTCCTGATATGGGAAATACCAGACGTTTTTGTTCATTGTCCGTACTGACGTCCTTGTAATTTTGTAATTAATGTCGCAGTACATTGGTGTGTTTTTGTCTTGCATGCAATTATTATATGTACAAATTCAATGTACAAATGTACAAAAAAACCCCAACTCAAATTCAATGTTCTGTATAAAAATGGTAATAAAATGAGACACGGAAATACAATGAACTTTAACACTGGGGGAGGTTGTTAGGCCCATCAGGCCTACGCAGTAATGCCAACATAGTCCTCCATCGCCACTCCTTCCAGATACCTATCCCACTCGATTTTAAAACAATCTACTCACTTTACTGTCACTATTCTTGCAGGAAGACCATTCCATGCATTCACCACTCTCCGAGTGATAGACCCCTTCTTGAGTGATAGACCCCTTCCTGAGTTATAGACCCCCTTAAGAGGAGGTCCTAACTCCTCTTTTTTACTCTTAACCTGTGACCGCTTAACAATTCACCCAATGAGAAGCTGCCTCATATAACTCCAATAAATCTGTGAAAGTTACCACCCCTTAGTAAATCCGTACTGACTACCTTTACTTAATTTGAAATTATTCTTCGAAGAATCATTAAAGATATCAGTTAACATCATGCTTATCTGCTCTGTCACTTCCTGCAATACTCATGGATGTATATATTGTCTGGCCTTCCTCCACGCATCCCCAGAACTCCTCTAAAATCCATTCCTCACCACTTCAATAGATTCTCTCAGCCATTGGCAATTCCCCTGAATGTTCTTGCATCAACATTGAAGCAGAATGACTATTTAATAAGACTGCCATCTCACCCTCATCATCCACCATTTCCTCTATGCTATTCCTTAAGGGGCCCACACTTGTCTGAGCCTTTTCTTTACCCATTATATACTTAAGGGATGTATTCGTTGGTCTGTTTAATATTCTTGGCGATCCTCTGTTCTTTTTCCTATTCTATTCTGGCATACCGAGGTATTTTCTTACCTAGTCCCTGTTTACTCCTATACTGACCGATGTGAGTCAGACTCCAGGCTTGTTCTTTTGTAGTTAATGAATGCCTTCTGCTTATCGTTAATAAGACTGCGTACCTCCCTGCTTGATCCACCCTGGTCTCTTTCTACATCTACCTCTACCCTTCACTGGAATCTACCTATTCTGAACGTTACACATTGTTCCTCGAAGGTTGTTCATTTATCTGATGTAGCCTGCCCGCATGTTAGCTTTTCCCAATATAAGGCACATAACTCTCTTCTCTTACTTCAAATTTGCCTTCCTGAGACCTAACAGCCTTCCCTTACTATCCCGAACTCTACATCTCAACAATATAGTTGCACACACTATGTTGTGGTCACCTGTCCCCAGATGTTCTCCTACCTCCACCTCTGTACCATATTGGGATATTGGGATCATTGCTTTGAAAAGATCTAATACTACATCCCATTGTGGCCTTTTCTCCTAACTAGTTTAGAAAGCAATCCTGGATTAGATTTAGAAAATCTGCATCGGTTCTGCGCTTTCCTCGTTCCCGTACCCAATCTATTCCCCAATCTATTCCCCATCTACCCTTACCAGTTTCCACACTCCTTTCTGAGTTGTTAATGCACCATTCTTTCCTGCTCTTCCCTCACTCCAGGATCCCTATACATGCATCCTACAAGTATCTTATTATTCTGGCAATCACTAATCACGATCCATACAGAATCCTCGACATTAGTTCCCTCCTTAATGTCATTCCTTGCTCTCATTACCCTCGCCAGAGGAGAGGGTATTGCATTTGAGTCCGTTTGTTTGTTTGTCTGTTTGTTTGTTTGTCCGCACAGAATAAATATGATTTTCTCTGCAACTGTTGGTCCGATTGACAGGAAATTTTCACCAAAGGTGCAACACCACCTGTAGAATTTTTAAATTATAATTATGACGTCGTAGGTCACGTGTTAAAGGCACCATCTTGGAAAAACCGAAAAACTTTGCACCTCTTTATCTCCGAAAGCGCTCCATAGAAAATATTGAGACATGGCTCATTGTAAAGAACTCTCCATAGAGAATAAAATATGTTAATGATGATGTCATAGGTCCCTCCATTATGACGTCATAATTCGACAAGTACAAAACGTCATCTGATCAAGATGAAATTTCTTGAGCATCGAGGGATAAATTGGTGGTAAAAAATAACGATGACGCCATTGGTCACGTTGTTCGGCCGCCATATTTGTTTTAACACAAAAACCTTAAAAACCACTGAAAACACATCCTGGTGATGGTCTACAATCTCTGATTGCTCTTTCTTGTTATTATATTGTGTTTTACCCAGATTGCTACACCCCATACTATTTTTGTATAACTCGCCTACTCTTCACGATGGACACCACTGTAGGATCTTCTTTGATGTCCACCAACTAATGCCGGCAGACGGAACGCCAGTTTAACGCACACACGTTGATGGATCGCCCTGCCTCCAATACACCAGGATGGTGGTTTATAGCTGGGTTGATGTTGTAACCCAGGCTAAACAGCTCAGAGGCGAATGTGTATACACCTAGGCTTCCCCCCAGCCCCCTTTAGGAGTGCATAGAAACAGACAAACAAACAAACAGACACTTCTCAAAGTTATATTATAGTATGATTATTATTGTGACTTTTACAAAATTACTTTGAGGTTTGAATTGGAATTAGATAGGTACGTAGAAGCATTAGCGATAGAGAGGTACAGGAATATTGGCAGAAGTTGTCGGTAGCTGGTGTTTAGATGGGTGATGATTTCTGGGGTTGGTGCAGAGCAAGATGTGCTGAATGATCTCCTGCACCAAAGTTCCTTCTATATCCTTGTATAATTTTGGCATTTGTTGATTCGTTGGAATGTGCTGATGGGATAGCTCCTTTGAGCTGGAGCTGTGTTCGAACCTCGACCCCGCTATACACTCTCCTTGTGGTTTTGCAGGCAGGGTGTTGCTATCAGCCATCCCAGGAAGAGTATTAAGCTGGGGGACTCATCCGCAAGCTTGATAGTTTATTGGTAGACATTAAAAATCCCACTTATCGGTGGTGCCTTATTACCAACAGCAGATGGCGGTAGTCCTTCGTGAAGGTACCTGTAACTTTTGTCAGTCTTTAGCTCTTTCGTAGAGTTGATTAGTTATCACCAGAACCATGGCTAGATTCCAGCCAATAAAACCTCGGGCTGGTTCAGCCAGCCAGTTCCAGAAAGACTCCGGCCAGAATTGTTCCCTTTGGTTGACCCCACAAGAAGCTGGGAATAATTAGGAGCATTTCATTAAAAGTCTAGAGCCTGGTGTTGGCTTAGCGGGTGCCGGCCCAGGGTGCCGGCCTGGGATCCTATGATCCTGGGTTTGAATCCCGGTCAATTGCTGAATTAACACCAGTGGTTAATTCACCTTCAAGGATATCGAAGGTGAATTAACACCATTGGGGTTGACTCAGCCTGTCATCCTTCCGAGGTCGGCAAATTGAGTTCCAGTTCACTGGAAATTCCCTGTGTGTCGCAAGAGGTGACTCACAGGGTTGGCGACAGGAAGGGCATCCGGCAGCAAAACATTGCTTCAAAAAGGGGACCACTGTGCCCAAAAAAAGGCCAACCCCTGCTCTGCGGGGGAAAATGGCCTCTAAAGGCGGTTCTATTACATTAAAAGTCTGGTGATAAGTTCATGTATTACTATATATACAGTATATATTATTTTATCATGCTGTATATGCTTTTCAATTTGGAGCTTGGAAGGTCAAATAAGTAGAAATGTAGAGAATTCAAAAAGCAAAAATGATTGTCAAATGGCTTTCTAGTGTTTTTAGCATTGTATAAGGTGTTATAAATTTTTGCTGGAATTCAAAACTCAACATTAATCCTAACCCTTTCACTCTCCACAATGGGCCATAGGTACGCGATGAACGGAATGAGGCCCGAGAAGAGAGCCGCATGTTGCAAGCTCAAATCATGGGCCTGCAGAGGCAGCTAGCAGAATGCACCCATGAGAGGGATGCCGCCGTCAGTGAGGCTCTTGCGTTGCGTGTGACACTCTCTGCCTCGCACGGAGCCGGAGGGGCCGCATGGTTGGGTCATCGGTTCGAAAAAGAAGATCAGGATGGTGAAGCCAAAGGCTCGTGGTGGAGTGAAGGTGAACTGGCAGGACACGTAGCAGTAGACCTTGAAAGCTCCTGCTGCTCTACTGACATCACTTCTTGGGAGGCTGAGGAAAACTGGAGCTTGGTGCTAAGTAAGGTGTCTGGGAAGAGCCAGAGTGAGGTGAGGAATGCTCTTATTGCCGTTACAGAGATTATGCATTACAGAGACACCATCTCAGCAATGTATCCATAGTCAACCAAAGGGAATGGGTAAAAGTAATAAAAATATTGATTGTATAATGCAAGAGGCAGTCTTGAAGCTTGCCTCGGAGGAGAGGGATCTATGGGGTGGTAATAGATACGGGGTAAGCGTGCAGACAGCACAGTGCCAGGCAGCTTTCGGTAAAGCTAATAGGGTTTTAAGTTGCATTCATGGGGGGATAAATTATAAATCAAAAGAGATAGTGTTAATACTGTGTAGGACTTTGCTGAGGTCTCATTTGGAATATTGTGTTCAGTTATGGTCACCACATCTCAGTCCGCGGAAGGATGTAGTTTCCATGGAGAGGGTGCAGTGTAGAGCATCTGGACTGATCTCGGGCGGCAGTTTAAGGAGATAGGACGTTATACACTAGAAAGGAGACGATTATGAGGTGATCTGATAGAGATGTTGAAGATAGTGAAGGGGATAGACAAAGTAAGTACAGAATAATTTTTCAGCAGGATGGACACTGACAGGACAAGAGGGGACAGTATAAGAGTGAAAAAAGAGAGAGAAGAGTTCAGACCGTAGTAAGGTAGGGGTCTTTCATTCAAAGGGTGGTGAATGCAGGGAATAGTCTCTCCACAAGGGTAGTGGTTCACCTGGAATTGGCCAGGGGATGTTTTTGGCAACAATTCATTCATGAACCGGCTGGCCGCAGCCTTGACACTTGACAAAGTAGTTAGGGCAGGAATTTGGTTTTTGTTCATGGTGCCAGCGATAGCTCGCCTATTCTTCATGAAGGGCACCTTGGGATATTTAACGTTCACCAACTAATGATAGATGGGACACCCAGTTTAATGTCCACACCCGTATGTGCTCATCGAACATCTCATTCCAAAATCATAGTCATTAATATGGAGTTGGTCCCCCCCTTTGATGCTATAACAGCCTCCACTCTTCTGGGAAGGCTTTCCACGAGATGTTGGAACATTGCTGCAGAGAATTGCTTCCATTCAGCCACAAGAGCATTAGTGAAGTCGGGCACTGATGTTTGGCGATTAGGCCTGACTCGCAGTCGGCATTCCAATTCATCCCAAAGGTGTTCGATGGGGTTGAGGTCAGGGCTTTGTGCAGACCAGTCAGGTTCTTCCACACCAATCTCGACAAACCATATCTGTATGGACTTCACTTTGTGTACGGGGGCATTGTCATGTTGAAATAGGAAAGGGCCTTCCCCAAACTGTTGCCACAAAGTTGGAAGCACACAATTGTCTTGAATGTCATTGTATGCTGTAGCGTTACGATTTCCTTCACTTGAACTAGCGGGCCTAGCCCGAACCATGAAAAACAGCCCCAGACCATTATTCCTCCTCCACCAAACTTTACAGTTGGCACTATGCATTCAGGCAGTTGCGTTCTCCTGGCATCCACCAAACCCAGATTCATCCGTCGGACTGCCAGATGGTGAAGTGTGATTCATCACTCCAGAGAACGCGTTTCCACTGCTCCAGAGTCCAATGGTGACAGGATTTACACCACTCCAGCCAACGCTTGGCCTTGCACATGGTGATCTTAGGCTTGTGTGTGGCTGCTCGGCCATGGAAACCCATTTCATGAATCTCCCAACAAACAGTTGTTGTGCTGAGGTTGCTTCCAGAGGCAATTTGGAACTCTGTAGTGAGGGCTGCAACTGAGGACAGTTTTGAAGACCTGGAGGGAGGAGTGGAGATTTAAGACATGCAACATAATGATTTTTGATAATTGTTTATTTTACAGAAGATTAGAATCTAATTTCTTAATATTGTTGCTTGTAGCTGCATTTGTAACCACAACCCTTGATACACGATTACACAATTTCAGTGTCCTCGTCACTTACCCACCATTGTACATTTGTTTGTCATTTTTACATATCTAATACATTAGGCATATCCTCTCCTGCCCATCCAGATTTCTGCAGCTCAAAATGGAATTGTATTCTTTCTTTAGGACCTCGGTGATGAAGAATCAGAAGATGAGAAAAGGCTGGGCTTGCAGGCAGATGAGTTTGAGTGGCAGGAACTGCCTCCTGCTCTCACGGAAGAGAGGTGTGTGTGTGTGTGTGTGTGTGTGTGTGTGTGTGTGTGTGTGTACATTTAATTATCTTCTCTTATTTACTCAATGCAACCTCATCCATAAGTGACAATCCACAGGATGACAAAAAGTAGTGATATTGCTGCTGAATTTTCTGTGTATTTTGAGTTCTGTCTTTGATTTTACTCTAATCTGTTTGATTGGTACTTCGCAATAATTGATGTAGGCCCAGATGGTGATGTTGGTCAGTGGGTGAGTGAGTTTATATACCCTGGTGACGCTCTGCATTGTTGAATGCTGTTTTGTTTTTAATTGTGAAAGTTATTTTATATTGATGATCGATAATAATAACATTCACTGCCATAATAACATAGTGCGAAATAACTGTTCACTTAAAAATACAGTGAAAGACTACATACAGTAAAATACAGAAATACGTAATTCGAGATTTAAGGCATGCAACATAATGATTTTTGATAAATTTTATTGCATTACGAGTAAAAAAGATATTTAAAAAATAATAATTATGTTGAGTTTTAAAAAACAGCAGAAATATAAGTGCTCTGTGATTTATCATTCCAAATTGTGCCCTCTATCTGTTTCCCTATAGCCTGATGTAATGTTACCTTCCCATTATTCACAGCACTCTTGCAAAGATTCCATCGCTGGAGCCTGTGGGGTCAGAAGATTCAAGAGAGAGCTATGATGAGCCAAGTGATGCAAGCGACACTGAGAGTCAGTCAAGCAACGAGTTACATGTCACGTCGGAGGAGGAGAAGTGAGGGAAAAGTACTTATGTTTTGATCCTAGGACCTCGGTCCTCGGTCTTTTGATCCTAGGACCTAGGTTGATTGCTATAAAGGTGATATAAGAGTACATGATGGTTCCAAATCATGGGTTTTTGGCAACATCTATGTTGGTACTTTCTTGTTAATGTGGAAATGTATCAATCAGTACTTTGGTAACCAAATATGGATTGCGAGCTATGGAAAAGGAAAAGCCGTCCAAGGAAGTAGGGAATACACAAGAGCCACAAGAAAATCTCTTCCACATTTGGAAAAATCTGGATCTGACTGTCGATGTCTTCACGGGTTCAAGCACTATATGAAGCAATGGTCATGCTTCCAGATAGTAATATCGATGTCGTCCATTTCATTGTGTTCGTATCACAGATTGTTAAAAAAAAAAGTTTGGCAACAACAGGCTGTTCAGTTCAGACAGGGCACCGTATATCCAAGGGGCCAATAAGAAAACTAAAAACTTGTTGCGTCTCAATTTGTTAAATAAATAAACAGATGATCACTGAACAGGTTAAGGGCAGAATGTGAAAGATTTTTAAAATGTTGTCAACTGTGCCATGGCAAATAGTTGGCAGAAATGAATTTTACATGCGGAGGGACAGGAGTTGGCGAGATCAATCAAATGCTGTCTGAAGGATAGGAGGATGACTGGAGATGCCATTGAGTCGATTCCCTGAAGGACTGGAGGGAAGAGCAATTGGGAGGCGAAATTCCTGCTTTGTCAGAAGATATCAGCCTCGGTTGAATTAAAAGGCTTGTAGTTTCCCCTCGGAGCGGAATACAACCTTTCTTATTCATGACGATATCTACAACCCGTCAGAATCATAATACATTGGGTTTCCACTTGCTTGATGGATGAGACAACAGCTGCCTCAAGCATTGGCCTTAAAACCAATTGAGGATTTTCCGATAAATACTGGCCATGGAAATAATATACCGGTGCGGTTGAAATTGCCATTGCGCACACAATCGGAGCGATCGCAGGGGCTGTGCCGTGTGAAGCGCAAAATCTATCTGGAGAGAAGAAAATCAGTAAAATGTGAATTAAAATGTCATATGCAAGAAAGATGTTACACCATTAGCACTCGAGCTACCGCCGAGTTTTTATATCGCTCGACTTGTTCATGGAGCTGGCCCTTCTCTCCGCAGTCAAGTTTCATACGATGCGCCATTGCGTTTGGCAAAACGTCCGTTAAAAAACATGTTGAGCTTTCGGAGGTTTTCAAAGTCAAATATTGAAAAGCCTCTCGGGCCTATAGCGTTTCAGGGTAATGTTTAAACGCCATAAACATTTACAATGTGCTCCGGCTTACTCAACCAAAGGAGTGATATAATGTACAACATGGACTGTATTAACGTAATTGTGCTTTACACGTCTGTTTATCATTTGTAGAGGCAAATAACCAGTGTTTTACTACAACATTCCACCGTTTCACTTGATTGTCGTTGTTGGTATTGAAGCTATTTTAGAGACACTCACACTGGCAGGTCCTGTGGTTATAATATTGCTACAAACATGAATTTTTTTTTTGTATACTAAGTCGAGGCTCGTGTAAGAGCTAAATCAAAGAACATATAATAAAAGGATCGGAAGACAAGAAGGGACAGAGAGAGGGAAGCACAACTGTAGAAAACAGGGACATCAGGAGATCTGTGGAAGGGAGAAGGCTGGGTTGTGGTACACGGGATAAACAAAATGGACACTACTAGGACTTTCAGGAAAGAAAACGGAATTTGAAGGATGTGGATTTGGGGTGTTTTAAAGGGGGTAGAAAAGATCAAGGTTTTGGATGGGGAAAGATAAGAGACGGTGGTGAACAGCTGTTTTGAAGACCTTGAGGGAGGAGTGGGATTTTTAGAGAGTGAGGGAGTTTGTTCCAGAGGCGGGAGAAAAGAGGAATGAAAGAGTGAAGGTGAGCAGCGAGTCTTGATTTTGGTAGTTTAACCATAAGAGGGTTGCTGGCAGATCTTGTGCGTCCTGCAAGAATATTTGGGGGACAAAGCATAGAGAGAGCTGGGGGAGCAAGGCCGGAGAGGAGTCGGTAGAAGACAGAAAGACCACCTACCTGCCTGTGGTGAGTGAGTGAAAGGCCCTCAGAATCAGCTTCATCGCGGGAGATTCCAATTGTTCTGAAAGATTTGAATTCAACAGCGTGAAGCTGAGCTGGATGTGAGGCAGGAGCACCAGCCCAGAGCGGAGAGCAGTATCCATCAAGCTGCGGATGAACGCTTTGTATGTGGTGAGGAGGTCAGTAGTGCCAAGGAAGGACTTCGCACGATGGAGGATGCCCAGTCGGAGACTGGCTTTGGAGGCAAATTTGGAAATGTGGTTTTCCCAGGAAAGGTCATGGCAGATAGTGAGACCCAAAATCTTGAACAATTTATTATTTTTGTTCCTTTAAAATAAAGACATTGCAAAAGGCCATGCAAGCTAAATTCTAGAGACGTTTGAATGTACGCATATCTTGCGTTCACATAGAAAGAGTTTATTGCGTTCACATATTGTTTAACAGTTGTCTTTGTCATGACTCCAAAGTACCTTAATGCAGAAATTGTAATGTTTCCAAATGACCCAATGTTATGGACGCAGTGGAGAATGCATATAAATGCTTCATCAGATGTTATGTTTAAGTCTGCCTTTGTGAATCTTTTAGCATGTTTGTTTTCGTACCTTTGATGTGTCTTCTTCATGGAATATGTTTGCACATTAGCAGATAAAGCCATAGCACAGCACCAGAACTTCACATCGAGGTCTTGATCTGGAGGAAGTAATTAATGCAGTCCTTTTTTGTGCTGATGATTCAGTGATTGAAATAAAAACAACATTACACATGGTCAACTGTCATGTGATTACTAACAAGCATGATTGCTTTTATTATGTTCAGACAAACAGGTCTGGCATCATTTTCTTATTGATTAACTACATGCAAATAAAGGTTGGTTTGCAGGTTTTTTTGTGTACAAAGTCGAGGCTCCTGGAGGAAGAAGAACATAGAATGGATCAGCATGCAACAACAAAAGGAACAGTATAAGGAGATGGGGGAGTGCCACAACAGCAGGGTTGAGGGACAAAATAGAGAGAGACTTGGATAAATAAAGGATGTGTGGAAGAGGAGGATATACGGGCTGGACAAGTTGGATATACAATATGGAATAACTGGAAATTTTGAAAGAGGTGGGCTTTGGGATGGTTGTTGGGGATGACAAATATGATGGTTTTGAATTGGGGACAATCTGAGATGATGGCGAACAATTGTCTTATAGACCTGGAAGGAAGAATGACATTGAACAGAATGTGGAAGTTGGTTCCACAAGTGGAGAAAAAACGAGGAACAAATGAGTGGAGGTGAGCAGTGATCCTGGGCTTTGGGACTTTCTCTAGAAGGGGGTTGATGGTAGACCATGTGTGCCCTGCAAAAACCTAGGTGGGGAGAGAGGGGGCATGAAGCAAGGAAAGAGCAGAGGGTGCAAGAAAGGAGGCGGTAGTAGAGAGAGAGATGGGAGATTGTGTTTTCACTTGGAGTGGGGAGAGGTTTATGTCTTAGAGTTGAGAAGGGGTAGGTTAGGACTTGGGGTTTGTGAGAAGGGTGCGGGGGAGTTGTGGGCTTGAAGTCACATTTTGCATTCCGTGCAATTTCCACGGGTCCCTGCTAGTTCATTTAATAATGTTCATTGTTTTCTTTTTCTTTTTCTGCTCCCATTTTAGTTGCGGACACCACAATGCTCATTGATCATGCTTCTCCATCTCCTCCTGTCAGTCCCCAGTCTTCTTGCAATACCAAAACTTATAAATCTATCACCACCGATCCTTCAATCTAATCTTAGGACTTCTACCTCTCCTTTCTGACAATCCCATCTCCATCACTCTCTCTCTCTCATCAGCTGACCAAACCAATTTAATATCCTCTCAGCTACTTTCTTCTATGCTAACGCAATCTTCACTGACCCTATGATGTACTGATTCCTGTCCTGATCTTGTCGTTTATTTCTCGATTCAATAACACTCATTGAGGAGCTTATATGGACTTTCGTATTCCAGAAACTTATTTTAAAGATAGATAGGATTTTACAACATGCAGAAATCTCCTAATACAAACGAAACAGCAGAAAGCTCGATGCAAACTGAATAATCAGATAAATTAACAATTCAAAACTCGAGCGGATGGTTAGATTCAGAGTTGGCTCACAAAACTGCGCAATAATAGAGTGTTTCACGGCAAACATATTTTTTCAGTTCCCAAAGCATGTGTTTTGTGGGAGATTAACTACTATTCAAACCCTCCCAAAGAATGTTCTAAATAGTTCCACAGAACATATATTAGGGAGACCCCTGAACATGGATAACCGCTCTTGGGGTTGGGCCACATTTAGAAATGGGACAAAATGATTGGTCTCCAAACTCCTTGTATGACATCACTATCTGGTACCCACCCCACTTTGGAGGACTGACCAGATGACATATTCGACACTTTGCCGCAAAGCTTTATGAAATTCAAGGAACACAGCAAAATGAATAGACGAGTAGTAATCGACTTCCTTTCCTGCCATTTTTAGGTTGATATATTCGAGGAAGCATCTGTCACGATTTCTGTGCTTTATCCGATTTCTGTGCTTGGATACTGAGTTAGGATATCCGTTTTACTGAATGTCCCTAAAGCTAAACTGAAGGATGTTGGGCACAAGGAGGGGATGGAAGTGTCGACTTGAGGTGCTTGAACTCTTGGTTGCGTGCTGCGCTCGCTTGGAGTAATTGTTAATTTGTAGGGTTCTGGATTGAATAAACTGCCTTTGGAAAAAAGCCGTCTCCTGATCCTTTGGTTCATCTTTTTATAAGGAACACCCACAAACATAAATAGGGCGTTAAACTGGTGGCAGAGGTGGGATTCGAACCCACGCCTCCAAGGAGACTGGAGCCTCAATATACATAGGGTGTCATAGAATGCATTGCTCTTTGGAGCTATAGTATATAACAGGTATGAACAAACGAGTAGTTGATGATCATTGTCAAAAAGCAATGCCAGGAGTATTTTGAACACTTTTTATTTTAGAAATGACATAAATTACAACATTAAGATGTAGTGAAAGTAGTGAGTGGTAGGCAAGTAACAGCTTCGCATTCATACTGCAACTCCTCATTGATCTTTCTCTCGTGGAGCCTATTTTTTAGAGAAAAAAAAATCAGCCAATGAAAAATCACCACCTGGCTACAAGGGTACGGTTTATCCCTGCTCAATCTCCAGCATCCTCCAAACCCTTGCGTCATATTTACCCTCACCTACCATCATGGAAACATATACAGTCATGGCCAAAAATATTAGCACCCATACACTATTTTCAAATAACTCACAATTTTCTCTATTAATTGAAATTGACAAAAGTATTGGGTCTCCACAATTCTTTATTTCACTGTTGATATTACAGAACCTTTGTTTTTGATTCAGAACTTGATATATCTTTTTAAATCAGAAAATAAAAAGAAATGGCATTGACAAAATTATTGACATCCTAGACTTAATATTTGGAAGCACATCCTTTGGACAAAATAACTGCAGTCAAGCACTTCCTATAGCCACGAATGAGCTTCCTCCACCTCTCTACTGTCAGTTTGGCCCACTCTTCTTGTGCAAACTGCTCCAGTTCTCCCAGATTTGAAGGGTTCTTTCTCCCAGCTGCTGTTTTCAGATCTCCCCATGGGTGTTCAATAGGTTTAGATCTGGACTCATTACTGACCACTTCAGAAGAGTCCAGCGTTTTGTCTTGAACCATTCCTGGGTGCTTTTTGAAGTGTGTTTGGGGTCATTGTCCTGCTGCAAGACCCATGACCTTTGACGGTGACCTAGCTTTCTGACACTGGGTTAAACATTGCGCTCCAAAATGCCTTGGTAATCTGATTTCATGATGCCATGCACACATTCAAGGCACCCAGGGCCAGAGGCAGCACAGCAACCTCAAAACATCATTGAACCTCCTCCATGTTTGACTGTAGGGAAGGTGTTCTTTTCTTTGAAGGCTTCATTTTGTTTTCTTTAAACATAGAGATGATGTGCTTTATCAAAAAGCTCTAATTTGGTCTCCTCTGTCCACAGGACATTCTCCCCAAAGGAATTTGGCTTGTTCAGGTGTGTTTTGGCAAACTCCAGTTGGTCTTTCTCAGCAGTGGAGTCCTCCTGGGTCTCCTAGCATAGAACCCACTTTCATTGAGTTGGCGACGGATGGTGCAAGTTGAAACTGTCATACCTTGTGTCTGAAGGTCAGCTTGAATCTGTTTGGCAGTTGATTGAAGTGCTTTCTCCACCATTTGAACAATCCTTCACTGCAATCTTCAATCAAGTTTTCTCTTGTGGCCACATCTAGGGAGGTTGTCTACAGTGCCATCGGCCTTAAACTTCCTGATAACATTGCATATGGTGGACACAGTAACATCAAGCTCTCTGGAGATGGGCTTGTAGCATTGAGATTGTCCATACTTGGCTACAATCTTGTGTCTGACCTCCTCAGACAATTCTCTGGTTTTCTTTCTTTTCTCCATCCTCATTGTGGTACACAGTGAAACAAATCAGCAGAATGACTCCTTTTTTCTATTCAAACTGGGTGAATGAGTGATTTTTATATTGCAGGCACCTGTAACTCAGCACAGGTGAGTTCATTTCCAAAGTAAAGGAGAATCACTTGCTTGAAATCTAATTATTTCTAACAACTTCTAAAAGGTGCCAATACTATTGTCCGGACCATTTTAGGATTTCTGTGTGGAATAAGCTAAGATTTAGAAATCTCTTCAGATTTTTTGTTTTGTTCCACTGCAAACAAAAGAAATACATATGTGGATGCCAAAATATTTTTTTATTTCAATAATTTTCTGGAAGAAATGGTGCATTGTTTGAAAAAAGTGCAAGGGTGCCAATATTTATGGCCACGACTCTAGCAGAGAGTTGTGTCATCCATAATATCTGCACCCTCCCTCTGTCGAGATGTCAAATATTTCTCAGCTGGTCTCAAAATAATCATTGGTGCTGGTGAGTCAGCGGCAAGAACCGAAGGGCGAGAGCATCCTGACAGCGCATCTCACTCCGAAGTTGCAAATAAACCATTTATCCACGACTTCAAAACAATGGCTGACACTTCAGGCATTCAGTCTCAGTAACTGTTCCATTTAACAACCAATAAAGAACCAGTCTAGACTGTTATGTAATTCCTGGTGATTTACATTCATTTATCTTTTAGTTTCTCATGCACAGTAAGCTTCAGAGGAAAGGCGATAAAGACAGAACAAGTTGGTTGCTTGTTCTCTTTGGAGGCGTGGGTTCGAATCCCACCTCTGACACCAGTTTAACGCCGATTTATTTCGAGAGTGTTCCTTCTAAAAAGATGAACCAAAGGATCAGGAGAGCAGGATTTTTCCAAAGTAAATGGAGGAAGCTAATTCAGTAATGTCAAATTGACATGTCTATACATACTAAATACAAAACCAACTTTTCCAAACACACAATATCTAACACTTTTTAAAACGTTAATCTCAGGTTCATGGGAAACTTTATACAGAACGCCCACCGAGTATATTAGTTGATAGGAATGTACTTTTACGTGAATAACAGGACGACAGAAGATAACTAGATGGTATTCATAGAATACTTACCCTGCGCAGTCAATTTGGTGCAAGCCAACTCTTCTGTTTTTGAATGTTTTTTTTTTCTTTAATCCAATATGGCTGCCAGACCACGTAAGCGATTACATCATAAATTTATATTCTCTCATATAATTGTTGCATAGATCAATGATCATGCTCAATAAAATTTCAAACTGATCAGACGAAGTGTTGTCCCTGTCGAATTACGACGTCATAATTATGGCACCAATGACGTCAGCGTTAAGCACACCTATTCCCCATTATAGGTATGGGTTTTATAAAACAAGAAAGCAGCCATGTTAGTATCAGATTGAACTATAAGTCCTATACACAGGATCTACATGCGGAGTTCTTTACAATGAGCCACGTTTAAATTTTTTCCATGTAGTCAGGTTCACTATGTTAACAAATATAATTTCGTTCAAAATTTTGGGAGATTAGCAAACTTGTACATTTTTGGAATCATCAGAGCATGGAAAATCCGAAAATCGATGCTGGCATTTGCACAGACACCTGCATGGCCGCCATTTTGGATTTTCAAAATGGCCGCCATAAAATACATATTTTGCACGATCTCGGCTTCTAGTCAACCTAGAAACTTAATTAAATATGCTAATCCTATGTTTTCTGGGTCAAGGAATCCAATAAAGGCCTCAAAATAGTGCTCAGGATTATAGAAAAGCAACAAACAAAGGTAATTGAAAACCATTGTCTTTATATTTGTGATATAACTGTATTACATAATACATGATATTGCAAGTCCTTTGAAGTTATAGATATGGGTTTATAAAGCAAGAAAGCAGCCTTGTTAGTATCAGATTGAACTATAAGTCCTATACACAGGATCTACGAGGTCTATACCGTTCAGGAATATGCTTTTACAGATCTTCATCACTGTCCTGAGTGTCATTTTCGCAAAGGTGTCTACGCAAATGTAAACATTAATTTTTGAATTCCTCGTACTCTGAATATTCCAAACATGTATAGTTTTGCTAATCTCCAAAAATTTTGAACGAAAAAACATAGTGAACCTAACTAATGGAGCGGTTTTGGAGATGTAGATGTGCGAAGTTTTTCCAAGATGGCGCCTGTACCACGTGATGTATGACGTCATAATTATCATTAAAATATTATACATGAGAAGGCGCTCCTATGGTGAAAATTTAGTCTCAATGGAACCAAGAATTGCAGAGAAATCAAATTCATACTGATCGCATCAAGCGTTGTACTTGTCGAATTATGGCATCATAATTAAGGTACCGATTATAACATCATTAACATATCTTATTCCCCATGGCTCCTCCATACTTGGCAATGAGCCATGTTTCAATTTTTTTCATGGAGTGGTTTCGGAGATATAGAGGTGCAATGTTTTTCGATTTTTCCAAGATGGCGCCTGTACCACGTGACCTATGACACCATAATTATCATTTAAATAATCTACAGGAGGGCCACTCTTATGGTACAAATTTTGTGTCCATTGGATGAACAGTTGCAAAGGAAATTTTTTTTTCATACTATCTGATCAGTTCAAGCGTTGAACTTGTCGAATTATGATGTCACAATGAAGACACCGATTACATCATCATCAACATATCTGATTCCCCATGAGGAGTACTTGACAATGAGCCTTGTTTCAACTTTTTTCCATTGAGCGGTTTGGGAGATATAGGGGTGTAAAGTTTTTCCAAGATGGCGTCCGTACCACGTGACCTATGACGTCATAATTATGAATAAAAAAGTGTAGAGGCGGAGGCGCTCCTATGGTAAAAAAAATTCGTGTCAATCGGACCAACTGTTTCCGAGAAAATAAATTTTAAAAAGCAGACACGCCACACGTACGCCACATGTGCGGACGCACCCGAATGCCTAAACCTGCTTTTCGCTTCGCGAGCCCAGGGAATAATGAATTTTTAAAATGCAGACAGCACACGTATGGCACACGTACAGCACACAGCACACATACGGCACACGTGCGCACACGATTGCTTAACCTCGCTTTTCGCTTAATAATGATAGCGCATGGTAATGAGAACAAATGGAAGCACGAACAAGCCAATCCAAATCCTTCTTCGTAACATACTTCATGACACAGTTCACTTGCAGCAGGCATTGGATCGTCTTTTGTATCGTTTTGTTGATTTATGCCCAAAAACAGGCAAAATACCGACGTCATGTCGATGTAGCTTCATTGAGAAAAGATTCCAGTAATGGTGGATATATCTATACCACTTACACTAAAAGTTATCATTTTGAGCTTGCTCTTCATCTCACAATATTTCAGAGGGTTCAGTTCTTCCTCATCTCATGAGATTTAAGAGGGTTCGGTTCGTCCTCATCTCATGAGATTTAAGAGGATTTGGTTCATCCTCATCTCCTGAGATTTAAGAGGGTTTGGTTCGTCCTCATCTCACAAAATTTCAGAGGGTTCGGTTCTTCCTTATCTCACAATATTCCAGAGGGTTCGGTTCTTCCTTATCTCACAATATTCCAGAGGGTTTGGTTCTTCCTGATCTCACGAGATTTAAGAGGGTTTGGTTCTTCCTCATCTCACAATATTCCAGAGGGTTCGGTTCTTCCTTATCTCACAATATTCCAGAGGGTTCGGTTCTTCCTAATCTCACAATATTCCAGAGGGTTTGGTTCTTCCTTATCTCACAATATTTCAGAGGGTTCGGTTCTTCCGCATCTCACAAGATTTCAGAGGATTCGGTTCTTCCTTATCTCACAAGATTTCAGAGGGTTCGGTTCTTCCTCATCTCACAATATTCCAGAAGGTTTGGTTCGTCCTCATCTCATGAGATTTCAGAGGGTTCGGTTCTTCCTCATCTCATGAGATTTCAGAGGGTTCGGTTCTTCCTTATCTCACAATATTCCAGACGGTTTGGTTCTTCCTCATCTCACAAGATTTCAGAGGGTTCGGTTCTTCCTCATCTCACAATATTCCAGAAGGTTTGGTTCGTCCTCATCTCATGAGATTTCAGAGGGTTCGGTTCTTCCTCATCTCATGAGATTTCAGAGGGTTTGGTTCTTCCTCATCTCATGAGATTTCAGAGGGCTTGGTTCGTCCTCATCTCACAATATTCCAGAAGGTTTGGTTCTTCCTCATCTCACAAGATTTCAGAGGGTTCGGTTCTTCCTCATCTCATGAGATTTCAGAGGGTTTGGTTCTTCCTCATCTCACAAGATTTCAGAGGGTTTGCTTCTTCCTCATCTCACAATATTCCAGAAGGTTTGGTTCTTCCTCATCTCACAAGATTTCAGAAGGTTTGGTTCTTCCTCATCTCATAAGATTTCAGAGGGTTTGGTTCTTCCTCATCTCACAATATTCCAGAGGGTTTGGTTCTTCCTCATCTCACAATATTCCAGAGGGTTTGGTTCTTCCTCATCTCACAATATTCCAGAGGGTTTGGTTCTTCCTGATCTCACGAGATTTAAGAGGGTTTGGTTCTTCCTGATCTCACAATATTCCAGAGGGTTTGGTTCTTCCTGATCTCACGAGATTTAAGAGGGTTTGGTTCTTCCTCATCTCACAATATTCCAGAGGGTTTGGTTCTTCCTCATCTCACAATATTCCAGAGGGTTTGGTTCTTCCTGATCTCACAATATTCCAGAAGGTTTGGTTCTTCCTCATCTCATGAGATTTCAGAGGGTCTTCCTCATCTCACAATATTCCAGAGGGTTTGGTTCTTCCTCATCTCACAATATTCCAGAGGGTTTGGTTCTTCCTGATCTCACGAGATTTAAGAGGGTTTGGTTCTTCCTCATCTCACAATATTCCAGAGGGTTTGGTTCTTCCTGATCTCACGAGATTTAAGAGGGTTTGGTTCTTCCTCATCTCACAATATTCCAGAGGGTTTGGTTCTTCCTGATCTCACGAGATTTAAGAGGGTTTGGTTCTTCCTCATCTCACAATATTCCAGAGGGTTTGGTTCTTCCTCATCTCACAATATTCCAGAGGGTTTGGTTCTTCCTCATCTCACGAGATTTAAGAGGGTTTGGTTCTTCCTCATCTCACAATATTCCAGAGGGTTTGGTTCTTCCTCATCTCACAATATTCCAGAGGGTTTGGTTCTTCCTGATCTCACGAGATTTAAGAGGGTTTGGTTCTTCCTCATCTCACAATATTCCAGAAGGTTTGGTTCTTCCTCATCTCACAAGATTTCAGAAGGTTTGGTTCTTCCTCATCTCATGAGATTTCAGAGGGTTTGGTTCTTCCTCATCTCACATTATTCCAGAGGGTTTGGTTCTTCCTCATCTCACAATATTCCAGAGGGTTTGGTTCTTCCTGATCTCACGAGATTTAAGAGGGTTTGGTTCTTCCTCATCTCACAATATTCCAGAGGGTTTGGTTCTTCATGATCTCACGAGATTTAAGAGGGTTTGGTTCTTCCTCATCTCACAATATTCCAGAGGGTTTGGTTCTTCCTCATCTCACAATATTCCAGAGGGTTTGGTTCTTCCTCATCTCACGAGTTTTAAGAGGGTTTGGTTCTTCCTCATCTCACAATATTCCAGAGGGTTTGGTTCTTCCTCATCTCACAATATTCCAGAGGGTTTGGTTCTTCCTGATCTCACGAGATTTAAGAGGGTTTGGTTCTTCCTCATCTCACAATATTCCAGAAGGTTTGGTTCTTCCTCATCTCACAAGATTTCAGAAGGTTTGGTTCTTCCTCATCTCATGAGATTTCAGAGGGTTTGGTTCTTCCTCATCTCACAATATTCCAGAAGGTTTGGTTCTTCCTGATCTCACGAGATTTAAGAGGGTTCGGTTCTTCCTGATCTCACGAGATTTAAGAGGGTTCGGTTCTTCCTCATCTCACAATATTCCAGAGGGTTTGGTTCTTCCTGATCTCACGAGATTTAAGAGGGTTTGGTTCTTCCTCATCTCACAATATTCCAGAGGGTTTGGTTCTTCCTGATCTCACGAGATTTAAGAGGGTTTGGTTCTTCCTCATCTCACAATATTCCAGAGGGTTTGGTTCTTCTTCATCTCACAATATTCCAGAGGGTTTGGTTCTTCCTCATCTCACAATATTCCAGAGGGTTTGGTTCTTCCTGATCTCACGAGATTTAAGAGGGTTTGGTTCTTCCTCATCTCACAATATTCCAGAGGGTTTGGTTCTTCCTGATCTCACGAGATTTAAGAGGGTTTGGTTCTTCCTCATCTCACAATATTCCAGAGGGTTTGGTTCTTCCTCATCTCACAATATTCCAGAGGGTTTGGTTCTTCCTGATCTCACGAGATTTAAGAGGGTTTGGTTCTTCCTCATCTCACACAATATTCCAGAGGGTTTGGTTCTTCCTGATCTCACGAGATTTAAGAGGGTTTGGTTCTTCCTCATCTCACAATATTCCAGTGGGTTTGGTTCTTCCTCATCTCACAATATTCCAGAGGGTTTGGTTCTTCCTCATCTCACAATATTCCAGAAGGTTTGGTTCTTCCTCATCTCACAAGATTTCAGAAGGTTTGGTTCTTCCTCATCTCATGAGATTTCAGAGGGTTTGGTTCTTCCTCATCTCACAATATTCCAGAAGGTTTGGTTCTTCCTGATCTCACGAGATTTAAGAGGGTTCGGTTCTTCCTGATCTCACGAGATTTAAGAGGGTTCGGTTCTTCCTCATCTCACAATATTCCAGAGGGTTTGGTGCTTCCTGATCTCACGAGATTTAAGAGGGTTTGGTTCTTCCTCATCTCACAATATTCCAGAGGGTTTGGTTCTTCCTGATCTCACGAGATTTAAGAGGGTTTGGTGCTTCCTCATCTCACAAGATTTCAGAAGGTTTGGTTCTTCCTCATCTCATGAGATTTCAGAGGGTTTGGTTCTTCCTCATCTCACAATATTCCAGAGGGTTTGGTGCTTCCTCATCTCACAATATTCCAGAGGGTTTGGTTCTTCCTGATCTCACGAGATTTAAGAGGGTTTGGTTCTTCCTCATCTCACAATATTCCAGAGGGTTTGGTTCTTCCTCATCTCACAATATTCCAGAGGGTTTGGTGCTTCCTCATCTCACGAGATTTAAGAGGGTTTGGTTCTTCCTCATCTCACAATATTCCAGAGGGTTTGGTTCTTCCTCATCTCACAATATTCCAGAGGGTTTGATTCTTCCTGATCTCACGAGATTTAAGAGGGTTTGGTTCTTCCTCATCTCATGAGATTTCAGAGGGTTTGGGTCTTCCTCATCTCACAATATTCCAGAGGGTTTGATTCTTCCTGATCTCACGAGATTTAAGAGGGTTTGGTTCTTCCTCATCTCATGAGATTTCAGAGGGTTTGGTTCTTCCTCATCTCACAATATTCCAGAAGGTTTGGTTCTTCCTCATCTCACAAGATTTCAGAAGGTTTGGTTCTTCCTCATCTCATGAGATTTCAGAGGGTTTGGTTCTTCCTCATCTCACAATATTCCAGAAGGTTTGGTTCTTCCTGATCTCACGAGATTTAAGAGGGTTCGGTTCTTCCTGATCTCACGAGATTTAAGAGGGTTCGGTTCTTCCTCATCTCACAATATTCCAGAGGGTTTGGTGCTTCCTGATCTCACGAGATTTAAGAGGGTTTGGTTCTTCCTCATCTCACAATATTCCAGAGGGTTTGGTTCTTCCTGATCTCACGAGATTTAAGAGGGTTTGGTGCTTCCTCATCTCACAGATTTCAGAAGGTTTGGTTCTTCCTCATCTCATGAGATTTCAGAGGGTTTGGTTCTTCCTCATCTCACAATATTCCAGAGGGTTTGGTGCTTCCTCATCTCACAATATTCCAGAGGGTTTGGTTCTTCCTGATCTCACGAGATTTAAGAGGGTTTGGTTCTTCCTCATCTCACAATATTCCAGAGGGTTTGGTTCTTCCTCATCTCACAATATTCCAGAGGGTTTGGTGCTTCCTCATCTCACAATATTCCAGAGGGTTTGATTCTTCCTGATCTCACGAGATTTAAGAGGGTTTGGTTCTTCCTCATCTCATGAGATTTCAGAGGGTTTGGGTCTTCCTCATCTCACAATATTCCAGAGGGTTTGATTCTTCCTGATCTCACGAGATTTAAGAGGGTTTGGTTCTTCCTCATCTCATGAGATTTCAGAGGGTTTGGTTCTTCCTCATCTCACAAGATTTCAGAAGGTTTGGTTCTTCCTCATCTCATGAGATTTCAGAGGGTTTGGTTCTTCCTCATCTCACAATATTCCAGAAGGTTCGGTTCTTCCTGATCTCACGAGATTTAAGAGGGTTCGGTTCTTCCTGATCTCACGAGATTTAAGAGGGTTCGGTTCGTCGAGCCAATGCTCCTCACAACATAAGTGGTTATTACCCGCGCCAGAGGAGAGGGTGTTGCATTTTAGTCCGTTTGTCTGTCTGTTGGTCCGGTTTACAAGAAATTTTCACCATCGGTGCACCTCCACCTGCAGAATTTTTTAATGATGATTAGGACGTCGTAGGTCACGTGGTATGGGCGCCATCTTGGAAAAACCGAAAATTTTTGCCCCGCTAAATCTCCGAAAGCGCTGAATAGAAAAAATTGAGACATGGCTCATTGTAAAGAACTCTCCATGGGGAATAACATGTTAATGATGATGTCATATGTACCTCAATTATGACGTCATAATTCGACAAGTACAAAACTTCACCTGATCAGAATGAAATTTCTTAAACGTCATCTCGGGATTAATTGGTGGAGAAACAAAAAGTAATAATGACGTCATCGGTCACGGGATTTGGCCGCCATTTCTTTAACACAAAAGCCTGATAAACCACTAAAAAACACTTTTCCCCAAAACTGCTGAACAGATCGAGACGAAATATTACATGCATGATCACATACCCATGATGAACAAAAAGTTCCATGACCATGACTTCATAGGTCACATGGTTTGGCGGCTATGATTTTTTGAAGAATAAAACTTTTAAAAGCCACTTCTCCAGAACGGCTAAACAGATTTAACAGAAGCTTCACACATATGTTCCCCATGCCTCGCGTATGCCATGCTGTCCTTGAATAATTCATACATCACATGGGTTGGTGGCCATATTAGATTGAACGAAAATCTTTTAAAAATCATTTCTCTTGAACCACTTCTTTGATCGATGTGAAACTTCAAAGTAATGTAGTAGTCGTAAAGCAGAAAACGTGTTAAAAATTTCCATATGATTGCACTTATGGTTTGGCAGTCAAAAGTTGTTATTGTTTGAAGAAGAAACTCCACTAATTACTCGTATCTTCTCCAGGCATGTTTGTTTTCACTATATCTATTAATTATGTACGGTTTGAAGTCAGTGACATCCTGTCTATTAATTACGTACATCTATTAATTATGTACTGTTTGAAGTCAGTGACATCCTGTCTATTAATTACGTACATCTATTAATTATGTACTACGGAATGTACTATCGGAATTTATGTACTATCGTAATTATGTACTATTGGAATTTCAACACTTTGGACTGCTGAGATCCATTGGACTTTTGAATAACTTTTAAGACCCCTCGAGACCCTTAAGACCACCAAGACCCCAACATACCCTGAAGCGACTTAAATACCATGAAGAACCAGAGGACCCCAAGGACCCAAAAGACCCTGAGGACTCAGAAGACCCAAAAGACTCCGAGGACACAGAAAGACCCAAAATACTCCGAAGACCCAAAATATCCCGGACTCAAAATAGCCAAAGGACCCTGATGACCCAAAAGACTCCAAGGATGCAAAGGACCCCGGGGACTCAAAAGACCCTGAGGACAGCCTATAATTTAAAATATATATATTTCAAATACATACTGAATTCCGGTTTACAACGAGGATGTCATGTGTCATGCATGTCTGATGAAAGTGGGGTTGTGCAAAATCATGAAATAATGTACAAAGCACCCCACAAAACAAACAAACACGTCTTGGCGAGGGTCTGCAATCTCTGATTGCTCTTTGTTGTTGATAAGTGTGTTCTAGGGCCTACTCATTACAGTGTCAAATTGAGGGGTACTGTGTTGTTGTTTTTTCCCTGGGCTTAGATTAGTCGGTGGGTAGTGCAGGTAAAAAAAAAGGACAGTGAAAAGGTGGTTGGGAAATGAGTCAATATAGAGAGAGTTAATTAGGCAACAAGGAGGAATATCGGAATGCTATAATTGGTGAGATAAATGTTTGACGTGGGCTGTACCAGGGATAGTGGAGACAAGATCATAGATGGATGAGTTGTATCTTTACCGAGGGAAGAGTGTCGAAATGGCACACCTGATAAATGTCAGCCGGGTGCAGGTACGCGCTCAACCGAGTTCTATTCTCGTTTCAATTTAATCATACATCTTGAACACTGCAGAACATGAATCGGAACTCGAACATGCAGCTTCTCACTAATTTGCCTCTGAATTTGCCAAATTGTACAGAATCTGGGACTCAAACAAAATTGAAAATCATTCCAAATAGGAAACTTATTGATTTTAGGAGCGTCATAAAGGACACAAACAACAGGCACGAATGACTCATTTAACGTTT
Organism: Myxine glutinosa; assembly: GCF_964187855.1. Classification (NCBI taxonomy): domain Eukaryota; kingdom Metazoa; phylum Chordata; class Myxini; order Myxiniformes; family Myxinidae; genus Myxine; species Myxine glutinosa. Next base: position 101,543,779 of record NC_136269.1, on the reverse strand, counting down.
CAGATTAGTCGAAGGGAGTGTCGAAACGTGATTTGTTAGAGCTCATTCAATGTAGACTTTATTCAGCAACAAGAGGACGACCGGTAACAACGCAGATGCATACCTCAGCCCGACGCGTTAAACAACAATAATAAGCATAATACAACAATAACAAAGAATAACAACTAGTAGGCCCACTGTAGTTGATTCTGTATGTATCTAGTTCTAGCCACACAAGACTGTACATAATATTTATCTTGAATATCGCCATGAACTATGGGTAATGGAAGGATCTGGAATTAAAACCTATGACAGTACGGGGAACATGGAATGATAATCTCCAAGACATTTTCCCCTTCTTACGATAAGAAACTATAGGTAAGCTCCTCCAGATCTAGGTGATCCGGTGGTTTTTGGGTACACTCACATCTGCACAGTGGAGGCACATCAGGGACATTCTCAGGAGTAGGCCTACTCCAAACATCTGAGAAGCTGGCAGAATCTTCATTACCCAGTCGTCAGCAGATTGTGCGATATGGTACGAAAACATACACAGTGTTCGACGCAGTCGCAGAGACCCCGTATTCCATGAAAGAGGAAGCTCATGGAGTGGTCAAAGTCTCTCCGGGTCGGGCCTCATCTTGCCATTCAAAATTGTATGTCCCACTAGGAGACCAACTGAGGCTCCAGAGAATGAGCAATAATTATTGCTTCTATTTATGTTTTCGGTGATTATAATTATCAATCACCATCCAACCTTTGTGTCGCTCATTCTGTTGTAACTAAAACTTCAGGTCGCCAGGGTCAGGTACTATAGGCTCAATGATGCCTTATTCGAGCAGCCATCTTGAATTTCTGCCTCAATGAAACAGCTCTCTGGTGCTCTGTACTTTCTCGACCGAGCAGCAATGGGCTTACAATCGGAAGCTTACAATCTGGAGTCAATCGTGTACAGGTCGCAATTCCACATCGATCTTCACGAAATGTAACCACCTGATAGAGGTAGTCAAAAGCTAAAAGGGATTTAAAGGCCTATATGGTTTTTGAGGTCAATCGGTCAAAGGGAACATTGAAATCACCAATTTTCATCTGATTGACTTGACGTCTGAACATAATTTGCGTATTTGGTCACTGAATTAGTTCACCAATCAAAAAGCAGAAGCCTATTGTTTGAGGTCAAAAGGTCATGGTCACAAAATGGTCAATTTCCATCCGATTGACTTGGAATTTGAATATTATTTGCATACTGGTTCACCATTCGAAAGCTAGAAGACTATTATTTTTGAGGTCAAAAGGTCAAAGTCACATAAAATGGTCAGTTTTCATCCGATTGACTTGACATTTGAACAGAATTTGCATATTGTGTCACTGAATCGGTTCACCAAACATCAGAATGATCGATTTAGGGATTTGACTTGTCAACGGTTTCCATGATAGCAATTTCACTCCATTATAATGGTGTGCAGCCACCCGGCTGCTGGTTGCATCATTTTCATCAACATCGCTGGTGCAATGCCTCTCTATAACCAGTTATCTGGTATTCATTTTTCCGACCTCAGAAGTATGACAGGCAGAGTCAACCCCACTTGGCGTTAATTCAACGGGATTACAAACTCAGGACCTTAGAATCCCAAGCCCACCACTCTAACCATTAGGATTAGGCCAACACCAAGTATTCCATTATTATAAAACCAGCAGAAAGAAGCCCATGGTAAAAATACCATGACGTAAGAAAAGGAAAAAAAGGAAGCCTTTTATTCTTGTGCTGGTCGAAAGAGCTCAAAAATGGGAGGTTATGTATTTCTTAACAGGAAAGAAAAAAAATTCGGTAGCGATGGAGACAGCGGTCTGTTGCTTATACACCACCCAGGTTCAATTTTTTTTTTTTTTTGTCATTGAAAAAAAATTCTAATTTTCCCATAGGTTTAGTTTAATTTAAAGCAAGTTTTACTTAGTACTTTTCGATTTCTGAGGAGCAATCTATGTTTCAGGGTGGGACAGAGACTGACAGTATTAGCCTATTATATAGATAGATAGGACTTTTTGTGATTTTATTATTGCTAAACCTCAATAATCTTTCAAGACATCAAACTTACACAGCTAATTACTCGTTCAAAGTAGTCCCCTTGGGCTGCCACACACTTCTCCCATCGGTTCTGCCACTGTGGGAAGCAGCGCTGGAACGCCTCTTTTGGGATGGCGCGCAGCTGGTCCGTCGCATTCTGCATGATGTCTTCTCTGGAGTCGAAGAAGACGGTCAGCATGACTTTGACAGTGTGTTCAAAAAGTATCCGACCTTTGTTCATAAAAGATACTCGCATCCAGATAAAAATTTTTTTATAATAATCTCGTTCAAAGTAGTCCCCTTGGGCTGCCACACACTTCTCCCATCGGTTCTGCCACTGTGGGAAGCAGCGCTGGAACGCCTATTTTGGGATGGCGCGCAGCTGGTCCGTGGCATTCCGCATGATGTCTTCTCTGGAGTCGAAGAAGACGGTCAGCATGACTTTGACATTGCTGCGGACCTGCCTTGCTTTTTTTGGCCTCGGGGATGTTGGATGCTTCCATTGTGATGACTGCAACTTGGTTTCTGGGTCGTACCCATAAACCCAGGACTCATCGCCAGTGATCACTGTGTTGAGGAAGCTGGGATCGCTGTTCACAGTCTCCAGCATGTCCTGTGCGATCTCCAAACGGAGTTGCTTCTGCTCAATCGTTAGCAGCTTTGGTACGAACTTCGCTGAGATTCTCCTGAAGCCCAAATCCTCCTTCACAATGGAATGAACGGTGTTGAATCCTGCGGATCGTTTCCACTTGGGAATCGCCAAGCTTTACACAAAATTTGATGCAGTAGCGTTGTTCAAGTTTTTCCGTCATTTTGTCAAAAACGAAAATCCGACGGCGCTCACTTACATGTCCTCACTCATCGGCGGTCTGCCGTCGAATGACAGCTTCTGCAGGTGGGAAAAAAATTCACGCGTGCGCATTAGGATCGCCTACATACGTGCACCAATCAACGCCTCCCGAGCTTCTTTTTTTTTACGCACGAAAAATAAAGGTCGGATACTTTTTGAACACAGTAGTATGTGTGCAATATTTGTGTGCAAAAGGAGGTCAAAATTAGTCATAGGTCAAGGCCATCCGAAACATGTAAAACACCTATTAGGCCGCAGTTAGAAAAAACATCAGCCAAATTTATTTTACATAACAATAAATCACGTAAAACACACCAGCTTGAAAGGTCAAATTACTCTTTCCATGGCAACTATATTCCTTATATGATTTCGCAAGTATCGTGGTATTCATGGCATCTTTGTTGTTTTGTGGTGCCTTCATACTCCCACCTAAAAAAAAACAATGTGTGGCCCAAGGACCTCGCTGTTCTCCTCCGCAACCCCGGCATGGTGTTTGCATAGCCCAGGTATGATGGGCCAAATGGCATACCCCTGTATCAAGGTTTCTTTGATATCCTCGTGTAATGTTCCAACTTGGCGATCTGAGTTTTCCAAAACCTGTCCACCAAACAAAATCACAATTGCCACGATCAAATAACCCTTGAACACATTCTCACTATAGTACGTTAACAAATAATGTCATGACAGGTAACTTAAGCAGATTACACCTCAAATAGCTCGAGTCGGCAGGTAATTCGTTTACGCAAGCATCAAATATCATGAACCAGATTCGAGGAACGAAATATACTCACGATAGTCCAAGATGGGTCAATTTTGACTTTATCCATATGGAATTGTGTATATGTAGGTCTATATATTATATTTGGGACATTTTAAAGTAAAGTTGTCCATATATAAAGGTATGAACTCATCGGATACATTGTTGTGGCCAAATATAAATGTGGTTGAAATATAAGAACGAAATGAATCCATTCCTTACCTTGAAGCTTGTGAACACCCAGCTGTACAATTTCTCTTGGCCCTGGGTTTCCTGGTTGTAAACAGATTGTTGTTTTTTTGTTAAACGTTTATTTCTTATTTATTTGTTACGTTTTTGGCTTTTGTTACGTCAGCTGATGAGACCCGCTGGGTCAACCCCACTGGGTGGTCCATGCATTAGACCCAGGCGGGGAAAAGGGAAGGAAGTAAAAAAAAAGAAAAAAAAAGGGAACATTTGGGATTACGAGTGGAGAAGGGGAGACGTGATGCTGGGGGTAGAGAATCGAGAGTGAGGAAGGAAGAGGGAGAATGGTGGGTGGGAGGGGAGCACAGTGCGCTTACAGGGGAAGGTACGGAGGGAGAGTTTGGCTTTTAAAAAGGGGTTGGAGGTATATGAATTATTGGGCATGAGAGGGGAGAACAGTGTGAAAGGAAATGGGGCAGACTTGGAGAAGAAGACGATTGTGGGCGGAGACTCTCGGAGAATAAGGGTATTGTGGGTGGAGACTCGGAGAATAAGGGTATTGTGGGCGGAGACTCTCGGAGAATAAGACTATTGTGGGCGGAGACTCTCGGAGAACAAGACTATTGTGGGTGGATCTTTCGTTCCCCTCCCACCTTTGACCAGCTGTGCCCGAGTGGCGAAAATAAGAGGTGTGGAAAGTCGCACCGAGAAAGATTTAGGTGAAGGCAGATAGACGGACAGTCGGCAGTCCAGTGATTGCTTTCAGTCCCTCAGGAAAGCGTCGTGGCGCCAAAAATCATGGACGTGCTCAGACAAGGATCCGTGAGGATGAAGAGCCGGCGTTTCGGGGTAAGAATTTGTCTGTTTGTTTGTTATGCTTTGTCACTCTGTCCCATTACCTGCTTGCTGTGTTACTGTTAGCTTATCATATTGCCTACCTGCTTCCTTAATATGTCAGCTTGACCCTTAACCTGCTTGCTTGCTATGGCAGCCTGTGCTACGACCTGCATCCTTGTGATATCAACATGTCTCATTGCCTGCATCCTTGTGATATCAACATGTCCCATTGCCTGCATCCTTGTGATATCAACATGTCTCATTGCCTGCATCCTTGTGATATCAACATGTGTTATTGCCTGCATCCTTGTGATATCAACATGTCTCATTGCCTGCATCCTTGTGATATCAACATGTCTCATTGCCTGCATCCTTGTGATATCAACATGTCCCATTGCCTGCATCCTTGTGATATCAACATGTCTCATTGCCTGCATCCTTGTGATATCAACACGTGTTATTGCCTGCATCCTTGTGATATCAACATGTCTCATTGCCTGCATCCTTGTGATATCAACACGTGTTATTGCCTGCATCCTTGTGATATCAACATGTCCCATTGCCTGCATCCTTGTGATATCAACATGTCTCATTGCCTGCATCCTTGTGATATCAACATGTCCCATTGCCTGCATCCTTGTGATATCAACATGTCCCATTGCCTGCATCCTTGTGATATCAACATGTCTCATTGCCTGCATCCTTGTGATATCAACATGTGTTATTGCCTGCATCCTTGTGATATCAACATGTGTTATTGCCTGCATCCTTGTGATATCAACACGTGTTATTGCCTGCATCCTTGTGATATCAACATGTCCCATTGCCTGCATCCTTGTGATATCAACACGTGTTATTGCCTGCATCCTTGTGATATCAACATGTCTCATTGCCTGCATCCTTGTGATATCAACATGTCCCATTGCCTGCATCCTTGTGATATCAACATGTCCCATTGCCTGCATCCTTGTGATATCAACATGTCTCATTGCCTGCATCCTTGTGATATCAACATGTGTTATTGCCTGCATCCTTGTGATATCAACATGTGTTATTGCCTGCATCCTTGTGATATCAACACGTGTTATTGCCTGCATCCTTGTGATATCAACATGTCCCATTGCCTGCATCCTTGTGATATCAACATGTCCCATTGCCTGCATCCTTGTGATATCAACATGTCTCATTGCCTGCATCCTTGTGATATCAACACGTGTTATTGCCTGCATCCTTGTGATATCAACATGTGTTATTGCCTGCATCCTTGTGATATCAACATGTGTTATTGCCTGCATCCTTGTGATATCAACATGTCTCATTGCCTGCATCCTTGTGATATCAACATGTGTTATTGCCTGCATCCTTGTGATATCAACATGTGTTATTGCCTGCATCCTTGTGATATCAACACGTGTTATTGCCTGCATCCTTGTGATATCAACATGTCTCATTGCCTGCATCCTTGTGATATCAACATGTGTTATTGCCTGCATCCTTGTGATATCAACATGTCTCATTGCCTGCATCCTTGTGATATCAACACGTGTTATTGCCTGCATCCTTGTGATATCAACATGTCTCATTGCCTGCATCCTTGTGATATCAACACGTGTTATTGCCTGCATCCTTGTGATATCAACATGTCTCATTGCCTGCATCCTTGTGATATCAACACGTGTTATTGCCTGCATCCTTGTGATATCAACATGTCCCATTGCCTGCATCCTTGTGATATCAACGTCTCATTGCCTGCATGCTTGTGATATCAACATGTGTTATTGCCTGCATCCTTGTGATATCAACACGTGTTATTGCCTGCATCCTTGTGATATCAACATGTCCCATTGCCTGCATACTTGTGATATCAACATGTGTTATTGCCTGCATCCTTGTGATATCAACATGTCCCATTGCCTGCATCCTTGTGATATCAACATGTCCCATTGCCTGCATCCTTGTGATATCAACATGTGTTATTGCCTGCATCCTTGTGATATCAATATGTCCCATTGCCTGCATCCTTGTGATATCAACATGTCTCATTGCCTGCATCCTTGTGATATCAACATGTCCCATTGCCTGCATCCTTGTGATATCAACATGTCCCATTGCCTGCATCCTTGTGATATCAACATGTCCCATTGCCTGCATCCTTGTGATATCAACATGTGTTATTGCCTGCATCCTTGTGATATCAACATGTGTTATTGCCTGCATCCTTGTGATATCAACATGTCTCATTGCCTGCATCCTTGTGATATCAACACGTGTTATTGCCTGCATCCTTGTGATATCAACATGTGTTATTGCCTGCATCCTTGTGATATCAACATGTGTTATTGCGTGCATCCTTGTGATATCAACATGTCTCATTGACTGCATCCTTGTGATATCAACATGTGTTATTGCCTGCATCCTTGTGATATCAACATGTGTTATTGCCTGCATCCTTGTGATATCAACACGTGTTATTGCCTGCATCCTTGTGATATCAACATGTCCCATTGCCTGCATCCTTGTGATATCAACACGTGTTATTGCCTGCATCCTTGTGATATCAACATGTCCCATTGCCTGCATCCTTGTGATATCAACATGTCTCATTGCCTGCATGCTTGTGATATCAACATGTGTTATTGCCTGCATCCTTGTGATATCAACATGTGTTATTGCCTGCATACTTGTGATATCAACATGTGTTATTGCCTGCATCCTTGTGATATCAACATGTCTCATTGCCTGCATCCTTGTGATATCAACACGTGTTATTGCCTGCATCCTTGTGATATCAACATGTGTTATTGCCTGCATACTTGTGATATCAACATGTGTTATTGCCTGCATCCTTGTGATATCAACATGTCCCATTGCCTGCATCCTTGTGATATCAACATGTCCCATTGCCTGCATCCTTGTGATATCAACATGTGTTATTGCCTGCATCCTTGTGATATCAACATGTCCCATTGCCTGCATCCTTGTGATATCAACATGTCTCATTGCCTGCATCCTTGTGATATCAACATGTCCCATTGCCTGCATCCTTGTGATATCAACATGTCCCATTGCCTGCATCCTTGTGATATCAACATGTCTCATTGCCTGCATCCTTGTGATATCAACACGTGTTATTGCCTGCATCCTTGTGATATCAACATGTGTTATTGCCTGCATCCTTGTGATATCAACATGTCTCATTGCCTGCATCCTTGTGATATCAACACGTGTTATTGCCTGCATCCTTGTGATATCAACATGTGTTATTGCCTGCATCCTTGTGATATCAACATGTGTTATTGCATGCATCCTTGTGATATCAACATGTCTCATTGACTGCATCCTTGTGATATCAACATGTGTTATTGCCTGCATCCTTGTGATATCAACATGTGTTATTGCCTGCATCCTTGTGATATCAACACGTGTTATTGCCTGCATCCTTGTGATATCAACATGTCCCATTGCCTGCATCCTTGTGATATCAACATGTCTCATTGCCTGCATCCTTGTGATATCAACACGTGTTATTGCCTGCATCCTTGTGATATCAACACGTGTTATTGCCTGCATCCTTGTGATATCAACATGTGTTATTGCCTGCATCCTTGTGATATCAACACGTGTTATTGCCTGCATCCTTGTGATATCAACATGTCCCATTGCCTGCATACTTGTGATATCAACATGTGTTATTGCCTGCATCCTTGTGATATCAACATGTCCCATTGCCTGCATCCTTGTGATATCAACATGTCCCATTGCCTGCATCCTTGTGATATCAACATGTGTTATTGCCTGCATCCTTGTGATATCAACATGTCCCATTGCCTGCATCCTTGTGATATCAACATGTCTCATTGCCTGCATCTTTGTGATATCAACATGTCCCATTGCCTGCATCCTTGTGATATCAACATGTCCCATTGCCTGCATCCTTGTGATATCAACATGTCTCATTGCCTGCATCCTTGTGATATCAACATGTGTTATTGCCTGCATCCTTGTGATATCAACATGTGTTATTGCCTGCATCCTTGTGATATCAACACGTGTTATTGCCTGCATCCTTGTGATATCAACATGTCCCATTGCCTGCATCCTTGTGATATCAACATGTCCCATTGCCTGCATCCTTGTGATATCAACATGTCTCATTGCCTGCATCCTTGTGATATCAACACGTGTTATTGCCTGCATCCTTGTGATATCAACATGTGTTATTGCCTGCATCCTTGTGATATCAACATGTGTTATTGCCTGCATCCTTGTGATATCAACATGTCTCATTGCCTGCATCCTTGTGATATCAACATGTGTTATTGCCTGCATCCTTGTGATATCAACACGTGTTATTGCCTGCATCCTTGTGATATCAACATGTCCCATTGCCTGCATCCTTGTGATATCAACATGTCTCATTGCCTGCATCCTTGTGATATCAACACGTGTTATTGCCTGCATCCTTGTGATATCAACATGTCTCATTGCCTGCATCCTTGTGATATCAACATGTGTTATTGCCTGCATCCTTGTGATATCAACACGTGTTATTGCCTGCATCCTTGTGATATCAACATGTCCCATTGCCTGCATCCTTGTGATATCAACATGTCTCATTGCCTGCATCCTTGTGATATCAACACGTGTTATTGCCTGCATCCTTGTGATATCAACATGTCTCATTGCCTGCATCCTTGTGATATGTTGATATCACAAGGTTGTCTCCCTTGACATATCACGTGCCTTCGATATGGTCTGGCACCCCGCTCTGCTCACCAAACTCTCCTCTGTTGGTATCCATGGAAATCTCCACGCATGGCTGGCGGACTTCCTCTCTAGTCGTAGTCAACGTGTAGCCCTGAATGGGTTTCTCTCATCTCCTCTTCCTGTTCAGGCTGGAGTTCCCCAAGGCAGTGTTCTGGGCCCTGTGCTTTTTCTGGTCTTCATCAATGATCTCTCCGACTCTCTTGAAAATCCTCTATCTCTTTGCTGATGACTCTACTCTCTGTCGCTCCATTCTTCATCCCTCAGATCGGCAGTCTGCAGCCTCCTCACTCTCTGCAGACCTGGACAAAATCACAGACTGGTCAAACAAGTGGAACATGTCTTTCAATCCTGACAAATCTCACACTCTTACGATGTCTCTCCGAAAAGACCGACTGGACAACCCTCCCATCTACTTTCTGAATAATCCTCTCCAAGAAGTTCTGTCACTCAAACTTTTGGGTCTCACTATCTGCCATGATCTTTCCTGGGAAAACCACATTTCAAATCTGGCCTCCAAAGCCAGTCGCCGACTGGGCATCCTCCGTCGTGCGAAGTCCTTCCTTGGCACACCTGAGCTCCTCACCACGTACAAGGCTTTCATCCGCAACTCAATGGAATACTGCTCTCCCCTCTGGGCTGGTGCTCCTGCCTCACACCTAGCTCGTCTTCACGCTGTTGAAAGCAAAGCATTCAGAATCATTGGAATCTCCCGCGATGAAGCTAACTCCAAGGGCCTCTCACCCACTCACCGCAGGCAGGTTGGTGGTCTTTCCGTCTTCTACCGACTCCTCTCCGGCCTTGCCCCCCCAGCTCTCTCTGGGCTCTGTCCCGCAAATATTCCGACAGGTCGCACAAGATCTGCCTGCAACCCTCTTATGGTTAAACTGCCAAAATCAAGACTCTCTGCTCACCTTCACTCCTTCCTACCTCTTTTCTCCCGCCTCTGGAACAAACTCCCTCACTCTCTTCAATCCCACTCCACCCTCCAGGTCTTTAAAACAGCTGTTCACCACCATCTCTTATCTTCTCCCATCCAATACCTTGATCTTTTCTATCCCTGATAATTTCACCCCAATTCCACTTTTTGAAATACCAACTTCTGCACTGGAAGTCCTTGGTGTCCTTGTGTTTTATACTTCTCCCACCCACCCCCCCCCCTCCTTCCCACGCCCCCTCCCCCCAAGCCCTCTCCCTCCCACACATCTCCCTGTTCTTAAATGTTGTGTGCTCTCAAGTGTTTGCGTGCTTCCCATTCTATTGTCTTCCACTCCCTCTTTTTATATATTTTGTTTGTCTGGTTGATTTGTTTGTGAAGTAAATGTCAGCTCTTTCACGAGCCTCGATTCAGTATACAAAAAAAAAAAAAAAAAAAAAAAAAAAATCAACACGTGTTATTGCCTGCATCCTTGTGATATCAACATGTCCCATTGCCTGCATCCTTGTGATATCAACATGTGTTATTGCCTGCATCCTTGTGATATCAACATGTGCTATTGCCTGCATCCTTGTGATATCAACATGTGTTATTGCCTGCATCCTTGTGATATCAACATGTGTTATTGCCTGCATCCTTCTGATATCAACATGTCCCATTGCCTGCATCCTTGTGATATCAACATGTCTCATTGCCTGCATCCTTGTGATATCAACATGTGTTATTGCCTGCATCCTTGTGATATCAACATGTGTTATTGCCTGCATCCTTCTGATATCAACATGTCCCATTGCCTGCATCCTTGTGATATCAACATGTCCCATTGCCTGCATCCTTGTGATATCAACATGTCCCATTGCCTGCATCCTTGTGATATCAACATGTCTCATTGCCTGTATCCTTGTGATATCAACATGTGTTATTGCCTGCATCCTTGTGATATCAACATGTGTTATTGCCTGCATCCTTGTGATATCAACATGTCTCATTGCCTGCATCCTTGTGATATCAACACGTGTTATTGCCTGCATCCTTGTGATATCAACATGTGTTATTGCCTGCATACTTGTGATATCAACATGTGTTATTGCCTGCATCCTTGTGATATCAACATGTCCCATTGCCTGCATCCTTGTGATATCAACATGTCCCATTGCCTGCATCCTTGTGATATCAACATGTGTTATTGCCTGCATCCTTGTGATATCAACATGTCCCATTGCCTGCATCCTTGTGATATCAACATGTCTCATTGCCTGCATCCTTGTGATATCAACATGTCCCATTGCCTGCATCCTTGTGATATCAACATGTCCCATTGCCTGCATCCTTGTGATATCAACATGTCTCATTGCCTGCATCCTTGTGATATCAACATGTCCCATTGCCTGCATCCTTGTGATATCAACATGTGTTATTGCCTGCATCCTTGTGATATCAACATGTCCCATTGCCTGCATCCTTGTGATATCAACATGTCTCATTGCCTGCATCCTTGTGATATCAACATGTCCCATTGCCTGCATCCTTGTGATATCAACATGTCCCATTGCCTGCATCCTTGTGATATCAACATGTCTCATTGCCTGCATCCTTGTGATATCAACACGTGTTATTGCCTGCATCCTTGTGATATCAACATGTGTTATTGCCTGCATCCTTGTGATATCAACATGTCTCATTGCCTGCATCCTTGTGATATCAACACGTGTTATTGCCTGCATCCTTGTGATATCAACATGTGTTATTGCCTGCATCCTTGTGATATCAACATGTGTTATTGCATGCATCCTTGTGATATCAACATGTCTCATTGACTGCATCCTTGTGATATCAACATGTGTTATTGCCTGCATCCTTGTGATATCAACATGTGTTATTGCCTGCATCCTTGTGATATCAACACGTGTTATTGCCTGCATCCTTGTGATATCAACATGTCCCATTGCCTGCATCCTTGTGATATCAACATGTCTCATTGCCTGCATCCTTGTGATATCAACACGTGTTATTGCCTGCATCCTTGTGATATCAACACGTGTTATTGCCTGCATCCTTGTGATATCAACATGTGTTATTGCCTGCATCCTTGTGATATCAACACGTGTTATTGCCTGCATCCTTGTGATATCAACATGTCCCATTGCCTGCATACTTGTGATATCAACATGTGTTATTGCCTGCATCCTTGTGATATCAACATGTCCCATTGCCTGCATCCTTGTGATATCAACATGTCCCATTGCCTGCATCCTTGTGATATCAACATGTGTTATTGCCTGCATCCTTGTGATATCAACATGTCCCATTGCCTGCATCCTTGTGATATCAACATGTCTCATTGCCTGCATCTTTGTGATATCAACATGTCCCATTGCCTGCATCCTTGTGATATCAACATGTCCCATTGCCTGCATCCTTGTGATATCAACATGTCTCATTGCCTGCATCCTTGTGATATCAACATGTGTTATTGCCTGCATCCTTGTGATATCAACATGTGTTATTGCCTGCATCCTTGTGATATCAACACGTGTTATTGCCTGCATCCTTGTGATATCAACATGTCCCATTGCCTGCATCCTTGTGATATCAACATGTCCCATTGCCTGCATCCTTGTGATATCAACATGTCTCATTGCCTGCATCCTTGTGATATCAACACGTGTTATTGCCTGCATCCTTGTGATATCAACATGTGTTATTGCCTGCATCCTTGTGATATCAACATGTGTTATTGCCTGCATCCTTGTGATATCAACATGTCTCATTGCCTGCATCCTTGTGATATCAACATGTGTTATTGCCTGCATCCTTGTGATATCAACACGTGTTATTGCCTGCATCCTTGTGATATCAACATGTCCCATTGCCTGCATCCTTGTGATATCAACATGTCTCATTGCCTGCATCCTTGTGATATCAACACGTGTTATTGCCTGCATCCTTGTGATATCAACATGTCTCATTGCCTGCATCCTTGTGATATCAACATGTGTTATTGCCTGCATCCTTGTGATATCAACACGTGTTATTGCCTGCATCCTTGTGATATCAACATGTCCCATTGCCTGCATCCTTGTGATATCAACATGTCTCATTGCCTGCATCCTTGTGATATCAACACGTGTTATTGCCTGCATCCTTGTGATATCAACATGTCTCATTGCCTGCATCCTTGTGATATGTTGATATCACAAGGTTGTCTCCCTTGACATATCACGTGCCTTCGATATGGTCTGGCACCCCGCTCTGCTCACCAAACTATCCTCTGTTGGTATCCATGGAAATCTCCACGCATGGCTGGCGGACTTCCTCTCTAGTCGTAGTCAACGTGTAGCCCTGAATGGGTTTCTCTCATCTCCTCTTCCTGTTCAGGCTGGAGTTCCCCAAGGCAGTGTTCTGGGCCCTGTGCTTTTTCTGGTCTTCATCAATGATCTCTCCGACTCTCTTGAAAATCCTCTATCTCTTTGCTGATGACTCTACTCTCTGTCGCTCCATTCTTCATCCCTCAGATCGGCAGTCTGCAGCCTCCTCACTCTCTGCAGACCTGGACAAAATCACAGACTGGTCAAACAAGTGGAACATGTCTTTCAATCCTGACAAATCTCACACTCTTACGATGTCTCTCCGAAAAGACCGACTGGACAACCCTCCCATCTACTTTCTGAATAATCCTCTCCAAGAAGTTCTGTCACTCAAACTTTTGGGTCTCACTATCTGCCATGATCTTTCCTGGGAAAACCACATTTCAAATCTGGCCTCCAAAGCCAGTCGCCGACTGGGCATCCTCCGTCGTGCGAAGTCCTTCCTTGGCACACCTGAGCTCCTCACCACGTACAAGGCTTTCATCCGCAACTCAATGGAATACTGCTCTCCCCTCTGGGCTGGTGCTCCTGCCTCACACCTAGCTCGTCTTCACGCTGTTGAAAGCAAAGCATTCAGAATCATTGGAATCTCCCGCGATGAAGCTAACTCCAAGGGCCTCTCACCCACTCACCGCAGGCAGGTTGGTGGTCTTTCCGTCTTCTACCGACTCCTCTCCGGCCTTGCCCCCCCAGCTCTCTCTGGGCTCTGTCCCGCAAATATTCCGACAGGTCGCACAAGATCTGCCTGCAACCCTCTTATGGTTAAACTGCCAAAATCAAGACTCTCTGCTCACCTTCACTCCTTCCTACCTCTTTTCTCCCGCCTCTGGAACAAACTCCCTCACTCTCTTCAATCCCACTCCACCCTCCAGGTCTTTAAAACAGCTGTTCACCACCATCTCTTATCTTCTCCCATCCAATACCTTGATCTTTTCTATCCCTGATAATTTCACCCCAATTCCACTTTTTGAAATACCAACTTCTGCACTGGAAGTCCTTGGTGTCCTTGTGTTTTATACTTCTCCCACCCACCCCCCCCTCCTTCCCACGCCCCCTCCCCCCAAGCCCTCTCCCTCCCACACATCTCCCTGTTCTTAAATGTTGTGTGCTCTCAAGTGTTTGCGTGCTTCCCATTCTATTGTCTTCCACTCCCTCTTTTTATATATTTTGTTTGTCTGGTTGATTTGTTTGTGAAGTAAATGTCAGCTCTTTCACGAGCCTCGATTCAGTATACAAAAAAAAAAAAAAAAAAAAAAAAAAAATCAACACGTGTTATTGCCTGCATCCTTGTGATATCAACATGTCCCATTGCCTGCATCCTTGTGATATCAACATGTGTTATTGCCTGCATCCTTGTGATATCAACATGTGTTATTGCCTGCATCCTTGTGATATCAACATGTGTTATTGCCTGCATCCTTGTGATATCAACATGTGTTATTGCCTGCATCCTTCTGATATCAACATGTCCCATTGCCTGCATCCTTGTGATATCAACATGTCTCATTGCCTGCATCCTTGTGATATCAACATGTGTTATTGCCTGCATCCTTGTGATATCAACATGTGTTATTGCCTGCATCCTTCTGATATCAACATGTCCCATTGCCTGCATCCTTGTGATATCAACATGTCCCATTGCCTGCATCCTTGTGATATCAACATGTCCCATTGCCTGCATCCTTGTGATATCAACATGTCTCATTGCCTGTATCCTTGTGATATCAACATGTGTTATTGCCTGCATCCTTGTGATATCAACATGTGTTATTGCCTGCATCCTTGTGATATCAACATGTCCAATTGCCTGCATCCTTGTGATATCAACATGTGTTATTGCCTGCATCCTTGTGATATCAACATGTCCCATTGCCTGCATCCTTGTGATATCAACATGTGTTATTGCCTGCATCCTTGTGATATCAACATGTGTTATTGCCTGCATCCTTGTGATATCAACATGTCCCATTGCCTGCATCCTTGTGATATCAACATGTCTCATTGCCTGCATCCTTGTGATATCAACATGAGTTATTGCCTGCATCCTTGTGATATCAACATGTCCCATTGCCTGCATCCTTGTGATATCAACATGTGTTATTGCCTGCATCCTTGTGATATCAACATGTGTTATTGCCTGCATCCTTGTGATATCAACATGTCCCATTGCCTGCATCCTTGTGATATCAACATGTCCTACTACCTGCTTCCTTAATGTATCAGCCTGTCCTGCTTGCTTGTGATATCATGTCCTATTACTTGCTTGCTTTTGATATCATGTCCTACTACTTGCTTGCTTGTGATATCATGTCCTATTAACTGCTTGCTTGTGATATCATGTCCTATTAACTGCTTGCTTGTGATATCAACATGTCCTACTACCTGCTTACTTGTGATATCATGTCCTATTACCTGCTTGCTTGTGATACCATGTCCTATTACCTGCTTGCTTGCCATATTAACCTATCATATTACCTGCTTAGTTGTGATATCATGTCCTATTACCTGCTTGCTTGTGATATCAACATGTCCTATTACCTGCTTGCTTGTGATATCATGTCCTATTACTTGCTTGCTTGTGATATCAACATGTCCTATTACCTGCTTGCTTGTGATATCATATCCTATTACTTGCTTGCTTGTGATATCAACATGTCCTATTACCTGCTTGCTTGTGATATCATGTCCTATTACCTGCTTGCTTGTGATATCATGTCCTATTACCTGCTTGCTTGTGATATCATGTCATATTACCTGCTTGCTTGTGACATCAACATGTCCCATTACCTGCCTGCTTGTGATATCAACTTGTCCTATTACGTGCCTGCTTGCCTTATGAGCCTATCCTATTACCTGCTTGCTTGTGACATCAACATGTCCCATTACCTGCTTGCTTGTGATATCATGTCCTATTACCTGCTTGCTTGTGATATCATGTCATATTACCTGCTTGCTTGTGATATCATGTCCTATTACCTGCTTGCTTGTGATATCAACATGTCCCATTACCTCGCTTGCCATATTAACCTATCCTATTACCTGCTTGCTTGCGATATCAACATGTCCTACTACCTGCTTGCTTGTGATATCATGTTCTATTTCCTGCTTGCTTGTGATATCATGTCCTATTACCTGCTGGCCTGTGATATCATGTCCTATTACCTGCTTGCTTGTGATATCATGTCATATTACCTGCTTGCTTGTGATATCATGTCATATTACCTGCTTGCTTGTGATATCATGTCCTATTACCTGCTTGCTTGTGATATCATGTCATATTACCTGCTTGCTTGTGACATCAACATGTCCCATTACCTGCCTGCTTGTGATATCAACTTGTCCTATTACGTGCCTGCTTGCCTTATGAGCCTATCCTATTACCTGCTTGCTTGTGACATCAACATGTCCCATTACCTGCTTGCTTGTGATATCAACATGTCCTATTACCTGCCTGCTTGTGATATCAACATGTCCTATTACCTGCCTGCTTGCCTTATGAGCCTATCTTATTACCTGCTTGCTTGTGACATCAACATGTCCCATTACCTGCCTGCTTGTGATATCAACATGTCCCATTACCTGCATGCTAGATGAGCCTGTCCCAATGCTTGCCTGCTTCCTTAATCTGTCAGCCTGTCCCATTACCTGCTTGCTTGTTCCATCAGCCTGTCCATTGTTCCATTATGTTTTAATGTACATGTTTTTTTTCTCCCTGCCTCTGATTGAGTCTATGATTACACTTCTATTTGTGTGCTGCCAATATTGCTCTTTTGTTTATTCTGCATTTCCTATTTTCCCTGATTTGTATCATTGTATTTCCTATTGCCTAATTGAGTCTTCATTTGGATTTCCTTAGAGATTTTGATTAGAGTGAACACTTTATGACAGCTGTTTATTTGTAAGTCTGGCCTTTTTGTCATGAAATGATAATCTCTGCTCTCTAACTCTCAGAAATTGCTTTCGGGATCCCATTAACCCCTCCCCCTCTCTGTGCACTTCGGTCTGCCTCTTAAAGAGTTTGGCATTTGATTGTTATGCTGTTTGTGTATATATATATATATATTCTTATCTGGCTAATCAAGAATGTAACTTTGTGGTTTTTTTTTGACCTGTAGATTGATGTGCACTCCTCAACATTCCAGCTCCACAAAGACGCCTGTCTGCTTTTCTTCCAAAGCTCTATAATTGCCCAATTACATTCTTCTGATTGTGTCCTTGACTCTTTTATCGTCCTTTGGTTTCTTGTATTCCTGAATCTCAACACGTTTATTCGCCTGTTTGCTCCAAACCCCCTGGCTTTTGGCTTTTGATGAAAGGTTGAAACTGGCAGCAGATGCCTCCCTCCTTCGTGCCAAAGCCCCGGAGCAAGGCCAATTACTGGCAATTTTGGTGTTTTCTGCAGTTGGCTCCATCACGTCCACTGTTGCTCTCCCACACACGCATGCCACAGCTGAACCAAAGAAAATGTGATAATGTGTGTACATGTACATGCATTTTCTAACGAACCTTACTCAATGCTGACATTGCGATTGCTCTATTGATTAATTATTTTTTTTAATCATAACAAGTTCCTTAAGCCGCTGTCACACCTTGACGTTTTAGCCAGCGTATGCCGACGTATGAAAAATTTGGCGAATACGCTGGCACACGTCGAATACGTTATGGGTAAGTTTTGTATACGTTAAGAGCACGCTGAAGCATGCTGGCATACGTCGTAGTACGCCGAGCTCGTCGACAAATTTTGTGCATGCACAAAATTTGTCGACTTATGCCAGCGTATGACTCGCACGTTCCGCATACGCTGGCCATAAGTTGAAGGCACGTTAGGCGATCGTTGACACACGTCGACACACGTTACTTGTAAGTAACTCATAAGTCGAAATACGTCGAGATAATGTCTAGCGTACCCGAAACTTATTTCTAACCTATGAGTAACGTGCTTTGAACCTATGTGTAATGTATCTCCAATGCATATTGACGTATGTAGATGTATTTGACGTCTTCCGGACGACCACAGAACTTACTGAACGTGTTTCTAACTTACAGCTACCGTATAATGGCGTATTGGCAGCGTTTAGGGGAATTGGTATATACAAATGGGGTTCACAGGAGGAACCCATCAGTGTTCCAGACTCTATGGTGAGCAGATGTCCATGTCATCCGAGAGATGGAGGATCCGGCAAGGCTGAGACGAGAATACCTACTAGCTGTCCTCCAACATCAACATGACCTCATCGACTTGGTCGCACGGAAGCAGGAGCAGGGAAGGTGGGGACTATGGGGGGTTCTTCCTCATCACTCTCCTCATCTATCAGCTCACTGAGGATGGTGTTGATGCGCGACCTTGCCTTCCGGAACTTGCGCTTAGACATGCTGACCAGGCTGTCACGCACGTAGTTGGCGAAGGCTGCGGTGGCTGTGATGGGCTGAGGCTGTGCGAGACCTTTGAGGAGCTCCCCAGACTCGTGCACCCTCTTCTGGAGTGACTGCAGCAACTGGTCATCGTCCTGGCCACGCTTCCCCTTGCCCTGTGAGGATGAAGAGGGGACAGGGGAGGGTGTGCTGTCGTCATCAACCACGATCTCTGCACAGGCAGCCTCGGCAGCCTCGAGGTCCCCGCTGTGTGCTGCAATGGTTTCCTTTACCTGCAATTATGACAATTGATTAGTAAAATACAAGGCAAAAATACGAGGCAAATTCAATGATTTGTAGTAATCAATGATTAATTTGCTTAGAGATCTGTAGTACAGTAAAACTAATATAAATAAATATTAGTATTGATATTAATATGTGTTTATACTTACACTGTTGATGGGCTCAGCACGATGGCGGACCACAGTCTTGAGGAAGCCGAAGTTTGCCTTCACCCACTGCTCCCTCTCTGTCATTTCCGGGGCGCCGTCACCGCTCTTCCTCTTGTCGAGATGGGTGTGGGTGTCTCGCAGGGACTTGAACCACCCTTGAAGGTGCTCGACAGTCTTCCCCATGGCCTTGGCTTGATCCTCCCAGAGCTTTGCCTTCTTGTCCACCCTCCGGTAGTCAGTCTTCTTGATGTCCCAGAGGATGGCGTTCTCGCGAAGGAAATCGCACATGAGCTGCTCCTCTTGGACATCAAGACAAAACTGTGTCTTCTTGGCCCTCTTCTTCGCAAGGGTTGGCTGAGAGGAGGTGGAGGCCACGGACGCAGCTATCGATGCCACCGACGATGCCCGAGAGGCGTTGGAACCAGCATCCTCTCCGTCAGAGGGTGAGCGTGATGGGGAGGGTGTGGGTGATGATGGATCCTCCTTACGGCCACGGCCACGACCAGGAGACTTCTTGGCAGCATTCTTCGAAGTTTTCTTCGGCATGACGGTGATGTTGATACTTCGATGTCTCGTGCGGTTATGATTTGAATCGTCGAGCGGCAGCCTTTTAATAGGCTACGCCACGTGATCGTCGGCGATACGCTGCCGCGCGCTATGCATAAGTTAGACTATCGTTGGGCATAAGTTGTGAACGCCGACAACACGCTAAGCATTCGTTGGTATAAGTTATCTATAAGTTATCGAAACGTTCTGTGTACATTACTAATACGTTATGCATACGTCCAACTCGTTATGAATACGCTATTATACGCCCAAAACTGAAAAAAAAACATCGATAGTTCAGCGAACGCCAGCGTTTTAGATAAATTTTGATACGTCGGCATACGCTGGCTAAATCGTCAAGGTGTGACAGGGGCTTTAAAGGCTTTTCCATTTTGAAGCAATAAATCCCAAGGGCATCAACTATTCTGCTGGGGTTCAAGCTCTTAACTTGAGAATTCCTTGCAACTACAGACCAATCAGCCTGCTCCCAATCATCAGCAAGGTCATGGAATCCATCATCATTGCTTCAGATATTAAATCCTTCCTCTCCTCCAATGGCTTGATCTCGGACCATCAATTTGGATTCAGACCAGGTCATTCTACTTGGACATGCTGCTTCTGCTGTCTCAACAATGGATGGAGGACCTCATGCCAAACAGGAAATCAGAGCTGTCTCCCTTGACATATCACGTGCCTTCGATAAGGTCTGGCACTCAACCCTGCTCACCAAACACCCCTCTTATGGTACCCATGGAAATCTCCACGCATGGCTTGCAGAGTTCCTCTCTGGTCGCAGTCAACGTGTGGCCCTGAATGGAATTCTCTTATCTCCCCTTCATGTCCAGGCTGGAGTTCGTCATGGCAATGTTATGGACACTGTGCTTTTTCTGGTCTTCATTAATGATTTCTCCGACTCTCTGGAAAATCATCTCTATCTCTTTGCTGATTGGTGATAACTCTACTCTCTGCCGCTCCATATCTCAACCCTCAGTTTGGCAGGCAGCAGACTCTTCACTCTCTGCAGAACTGGATAAAATAACAAACTGGTCAAACATGTGGAACATGTCTTTCAATCCTGACAAATCTCACACTATCACTTTGTCTCTCCGTAAAGACTGACTGGACAACCCTCGCATCTACTTTCTCAACAATCCTCTCCAAGAAATTCTGTCATTCAAGCTTTTGTATCTCACTATCTGCCATGATCTTTCCTGGGAAAACTACATTTCCAATCTGGCCTCCAAACCCAGTCGCCGACTGGGCATCCTCCGTCGTGTGGTCCTTTCTGGGCACTTATGAGCTCCTCACCACATACAAAGCTTTCATTCGCAGCTCAATGGAATACTGCTCTCCCCTCTGGGCTGGTGCTCCTGCCCCTTACCTAGCTCGGCTTCATACTGTTGAAACCAAAGCTTTTAAAATCATTGGTATCTCCCGTGATGAAGCTGATTCTGAGGGGCTTTCACTCTCTCACCGCAGGCAGGTAGGTGGACCTTCTGTCTTCTACAGACTCCTCTCTGGGGCCCAGCTCCCCCTGCTCTCTCTGTGCTCTGTCCCACAAATATTCCTGCAGGATGCATAAGATCTGCTAGAAACCCTCTTCTGGTGAAACTGCCAAAATCAAGATCTCTGCTCACCTTCACTCTTTCGTTCCGCTTTTCTCTCACCTCTGGAACAAACTCCCTCACTCTCTTCAATCCCTCTCCTCCCTCCAGGTCTTTAAAACTGCTGTAAACCACCATCTCTTATCTTCCCCCATCCAAAACCTTGATCTTTTCTACCCTCGTTAATACACCCCAAATCCACCTCTTTCAATCTGCAACTTCTTTCCTGAAAGTCCTAGCAGTGTCCATTTGTTTTATACCGTGGATCCCTCCCCACCCCGCACCCTCTTGTTTCGATTTTGATGAAGATCCAGATCCGGATCTGGATGCAATAATTTTTTAAGTGATTCTTCACCGTTGAGTGATCGGGATAAAATCGTTTTATAGAACGATATCTCTCAAAAAGTTATGGATGGATTCAGACGAAACTTGGTGGAGACGTTGGGTGTGTGAGAAGGAAGAATTGCTTAAATTTTGGTGAGGATTCGAATCCGGATCAGAGAATTTTAAAGTGATTCTTCACCATTGACTGATCGGGGTAAAACCGATATACAGTATAACAAAATATCTCAACAAGTTGTGGACAGATTCGGCCGAAACTTGGTGAACAGGTTGGGTGTGTGGCAAGGACGAATCGATTCGATTTTGGTGAAGATCAGAATCCGGATCTGGAAATGATATTTTTCAAATTTCAAAGTGATTCTTCAACAGTGAGGGTGAAAACAATAGGGCCAAAAACGATACCGTGAAATGGGGTGAATAGGGACAGCAAGGTGAATAGGGACACAAACTGAAAAAAGTTTGGAAACTTTTTTCGCTGAAAATTGATAACCATACTGATTTGTTGATATTTGGGTTGAAAGTGTTCTCTTGTTTTTAAAAAAAAAAGCAACTTATAGTCCCTATTAACCCCATATATGGGTTAAATAGGAATAAATAGGATTTTTATGGCTGTCCCTATTCACCCCGTTTTACGGGTGAATAGGGACAGTCATTAATACAAAAAAAAAAAATCAAGAAATAGAGACAGTTTGGAGAAACTTTTTATCCCATATTTTTTTTCATTGGCACCGTGGTTTATATTATGGGTGCATATTATGTGCATCCATCTGAGCTATCAATTTAGCAATACGTTGGAAACTCAGGATTGTTTCTTGATTATTATTTTTTTTGTATTAGTGACTGTCCCTATTCACCTGTAAAACGGGGTGAATAGGGACAGCCATAAAAATCCTATTTATTCCTATTTAACCCATATATGGGGCTAATAGGGACTATAAGTTGCTTTTTAAAAAAACAAGAGAACACTTTCAACCCAAATATCAACAAATCAGTATGGTTATCAATTTTCAGCGAAAAAAGTTTCCAAACTTTTTTCAGTTTGTGTCCCTATTCACCTTGCTGTCTCTATTCACCCCCATTTTACGGTACTGTATACAGCATGATATTTGAAAAAGTTGTGGTTGACTTATGACAAAACTTGGTGGATGAGTTGAGTAGGTGACAAGAACAAGCCGATTAGATTTTGGTTCAGGTCCGAATCCGGATCCAGCCTATTAGTGGGACACAGAGGGTAAACTGTTCAGCCTGGCGTAGGTATGTTCTCTACCGAGTGCCTTTCTAGCTTGTGATGAAATGAGGACTGCATGACCTTCTTTTTTTTTGCCTTTGTTTCTTGCAATTTCTCAGTCGTTTTTTGTGTTAAATATCACTCCTTTGATGTTGAAATTGCGGCAGGTGAATTCAATGGCTCAAGTTTGTGTGTACTGTAATCACGAACTAAACCTCTCACCTCTACATTGCACAATCGGTCTGCTTTTCATCCTTGCTTTTATGAGCGAACGTTATTGCTTGCATTTAACTTTGCTGACAGATTTTATTATATATATATATATATATATATATATATATATATATATATGTGTGTGTGTGTGTGTGTGTGTGTGTGTGTGTGTGTGTGTGTGTGTGTGCATGGCTACAATACTGGTGCACTTTTACACAGATTAAATAAAATGCCCTCAATTAAAAAAATGAACTTAATGAAAAGACACCTATGGTTTTATGTTGAAGCAAATAGTCTTGAGGACCTGCAAAAACCTGATTTTTCACATTATATCATGCACTTAGGTTTACGATGGTTGAGTAAACAAGACAAAAATGGCATATTTTCGAAATAAAATGTTACATTCTCACTATGTCAATTTTTATTTCATTGTCCTCAAATAAAAATATACATTGATTAAAATTGTAACTAAATGGAATGTTTGATGTCTAGTATGTCTCCTGGTGTTGCTTTTTACATTTTCTAAAATTCCTTTTAATGTGCAATGCGTGGCAAAATAAGTGATTCGTGCATAACGCTTGGTGTCCACCAAATTCACAATAATTGTGGTCAGTTTCATTTCAAATCACGAATGACTCGTGAAATGAACTAGGTATGCAGGTTAAGAAATGCCTTAAGAAGAATGCTGCTTATTCAATCGATCAATCAGAAAGTTTTTTTTTTTTCACGATAATCTTGTCGTATTTTTTTTTCGTGTCTGCCCGTTATGCACGAATCACATCCCCACAAAAGTGAAAATAAACCCGCATCGCTCGAAACTTGATTATGTGTAGCGTGGGTCCCGTTTGTTGCGATAGCAAAGCAGTCACCCGCTGGCAGACGACCACTCGTTTACAGATGACGTCAGAACTTGTTTTCGTGTCAGTGTCCTCCGGGGCTGCGTTATGCACGAATCCAGCATGTGAAGTGCACTCTCGTTTTCATTTTGGTTAAAACGAAGCATGTAGCAGGTCTGATGCTTCAAACTCGGATGCTCCAATATATACAGAACAACATAATACAGCATACTTACTGTTTCCCGAAATTTTATTTTTCCACTCAGATGTAACACTTAGTGCACCCAATATTGTAGCCATGCGTATATATATATATATATATATATGTATATATATAATATATATATGCGAGGAGAGGGGGCAGCGAGGCAGCAGTAATTGATGTCCATCGATCGTTTCCTTCTTGCAAGGCCCAGTTGTGTTTGCATGGGCAGTGGTGGCAATGTGCTCACTCAAAGCATGGGTGGTCTCATTGACCATTGCAGAATATGTCCTTAAATCTTGATAATGTCGTAGTTAATGCATTCAAACAAAACAGGCTTTCTACTTTGCAAGTTTTTTTTTAGGGAAAACACATCCTAACCCATATATGGTGGTGCTCCTGGCTTCTGCACCACCTGAACACTGATGGTGAATCTACCATTGCCATTTGGGAATGTTGAAGTAATCCCTACAGCAACAAGATCAATTGTTTTACACTATTTCCGCACTGCTATTGGGTTTACCACCCAAATAATGTTCATGAAACTGCTTCCACCAGAATGTTTGATTCATTTGATATAATTATTTGAGCGCTCCGGCAAATGTATGATATATTGATGTCAAACAAGTGAATCGTAGCGAAATGGGATCATTTTGAGGGTCACTTATCAGGCAGACTCTTTTGGCATGAACCCCAGTAAATCTCACTAAAGGACAACATTGGTGAGCACACCCTTCTGAGCAATGGTTGGAGGCCCTCAAACTCAAACAGGAAGTTAAAACCGCCTCCTTAGACATATATTGGGTATTTGACGCAGTCTGGCATCCTACTTCACTTTCCAAGCTATCTGCCTGCAGCATAGAGGTCCACCTTTATTCCTAGACTTCTGATGTCCTCCAGTCACAAGGTCAACGTGTTTCTGTCAAAGGAGCTTCTCCTCCCTTGTGCCACTGGAGACTGGACCTCTCCTCTCCGATTAATGACCTCTCCGATGCTCTGGAAAATCCTTTTCCTTTTTGTAGATGACTCCACATTGTGTCGTACAGTACCCCCATCCCACTGCTATGTGGAAGGAGATGCATCTCTCTGCTGATCTGAAATTAATTAGATACTGCTGTTGATATAAATGGAACATGCCCTTCAATACTGAAAAATGTCACCACTATCTCACCCTATTGCTCCAGAAGGATCGTCAAACGAACACACCTATGTGCTTTGCAATCGACCGGGAGAGGTTCATTTTTTTGAACTTCTAGGCCTCGCAATCAGCCATGACCTTTCCTGGGTTGATCACATAGGAAAGCTGACCACCAAAGCCAGCCGCAGACTTGGGTTCCTCTGGCGATCCAAGTTTTTTTTCCTTGGGAAATCAGAGTTGCTCACAGTCTACAAGACCTTTGTGTATAGCTCATGGTGTACTGCTCTCTCTCTCTCTCTCTCCCATGGGCTAATGCCCCAGCATCACCTATGTCCCTCATGGATTCTGTGGAATCTAAAGCTCTCAAAATTATTGGAATATCCTGTAATGATGCAGAAGCACAAGGTCTGTTGCTTTCACATCACAGGCACATCAAATAACGTATATTCCCCCACATTGCTTCCTCTGCTCTTAGTCCTCCGATCAATCCGATCGCCTGGTTAAACCTCCGAAATCCAGGCTGACTGCGCATATCAACCCTATTTCTCGCTTCTCTCAAATATGGAACCACATTCCAGAGGCTTTTCTGTCTCAACTCTTCCATCCAATGCTTCAAGCAAGTAGCGCACCGCGATCTCTTGTCATCCCCAATGCTGACACATGATATTCATTATCCCCATTCATCTTTCCTAACCCAACCATCTTGCTAGTTTTAGTGTCTCCCCCATCTCCTCTTTTCCTGTTTGTTCATTCGCTTGATGCGATTTCCACCTTGCTCTTTCACAAGCCTCACTCCAACTTGTTTTGTTGTGGAAACTCTGAAACACATGATAAAATAATTGGGTCGCACATTTTAAGGCTAAGTTGGGAAACCGAAGCATACTTTTCTTTTTATATATATTTTATTTTGGGCCTTATCATTTCTACGTTGATTTTATCAGTTCTAAATTCTAACAAAGAACTGTATTAATTTTTTTAAGGTAGTAGGTTGTAGACAGCAACCGCCCAGGGTAGTACCACCGTCCTGACTTAGGAGCGTTAAATGGGTGCCTGGAACCATCTTACACTCTCCATGTGAGGATTGCTGGTCTTACTTTCTGTCTCACTCAAACTACAGCTACCGTAAAATGGGGTGAATAGAGACAGCAAGGTGAATAGAGAGACAAACTGAAAAAAAGTTTGGAAACTTTTTTCGCTGAAAATTGATAACCATACTGATTTGTTGATATTTGGGTTGAAAGTGTTCTCTTGTTTTTTTAAAAAGCAACTTATAGTCCCTATTAACCCCATATATGGGTTAAATAGGAATAAATAGGATTTTTATGGCTGTCCCTATTCACCCCGTTTTACAGGTGAATAGGGACAGTCACTAATACAAAAAAATAATAATCAAGAAACAATCCTGAGTTTCCAACGTATTGCTAAATTGATAGCTCAGATGGATGCACATAATATGCACCCATAATATAAACCACGGTGCCAATGAAAAAAAATATGGGATAAAAAGTTTCTCCAAACTGTCCCTATTTCTTGATTATTATTTTTTATATTAATGACTGTCCCTATTCACCCGTAAAACGGGGTGAATAGGGACAGCCATAAAAATCCTATTTATTCCTATTCAACCCATATATGGGATTAATAGGGACTATAAGTTGCTTTTTAAAATAACAAGAGAACACTTTCAATCCAAATATCAACAAATCAGTATGGTTATCAATTTTCAGCGAAAAAGGTTTCCGAACTTTTTTTCAGTTTGTGTCCATATTCACCCCATTTTACGGTACCGGGCTAGCTTCAATCTGCTTCTCGCAAACAAATATCAGACACTTTTCATCACACACTTTTCTTCTCTTTTATTTAAGGTCTGGCATTTATGAGGACTATACAGTCTGTTCCCAGAGCTCCAGCATAAAAAAAAAACAAAAAAAAACAAAAAAAAAACATTTCATACATATTCTTGGTGAATCCATTTTGTAACGATTGGCATTCACCTTTACACTTGCACTATTCATAGCCTGTAGAGTGGTGCTCTGTGTAACGCTTGGTCTGTTTTCTGACATCATTCCCTGGCTATGGCTGAAGCGGATTTTCAGCAAGTCGGAAGACATCTGGAATATGCTCAAGGATTCTGGCACTCATTTTGGAGCATGGAATGCTCATTTTGGAAGCTGCTGCAGGGATCATTGATGCCCACAAATAACCTCTAAAAGATGGTGGGAAGTTAGCTTTAGCCCCTCAGCAGGGTACCCTATTCTTTGCAATGGCCCTACCTGCGAGGCAGCGGGAATAATTTTCTTTTTAACAATGAGGATATACTTTGTTGGGAAGTAAACCCAGACGGCAAGTCTGTGTTGAACACAATGACTTCAGGGGGATCTTTCCGGTCCTGTGTGTGTGACCCATTTGCGATGATTTTGTTGTCTGGAAGCTCACCTTTCAATCTAATGAAAGACAAACTTATTTTTATTTATTTAAATATTAGTCGGTCTATGCTCAAATTTCCTCCTTCAATCAACCCGCTGCCAGATATACATATGAGATGTTTTTGAACTGGTGGTTTGTGCAAAATCATTATTGAGTCGATTGGTCTCACTACAGGCATGTTCATGTTGTTTCATGATTCTGCTTTCTGTCTGTTTTCTTTTTTTTTGTCCTCTTGTCTCCTCTCCTCTTGTCTCCTCTCCTCTTGTCTCATCTCCTCTTGACACTTCCCCTCTCTTTTTGTTTCCTCTCCTCTTGTCTCCTCTCCTTTTGTCTCCTCTCCTCTTGTCTCCTCTCCTTTTGTCTCCTCTCCTTTTGTCTCCTCTCCTTTTGTCTCCTCTCCTTTTGTCTCCTCTCCTCTTGTCTCCTCTCTTTTTGTCTCCTCTCCTTTTGTCTCCGCTCCTTTTGTCTCCTGTCCTCTTGTCTCCTGTCCTCTTGTCTCCTCTCCTCTTGTCTCCTGTCCTCTTGTCTCCTCTCCTCTTGTCTCCTGTCCTCTTGTCTCCTCTCCTCTTGTCTCCTGTCCTCTTGTCTCCTGTCCTCTTGTCTCCTGTCCTCTTGTCTGCTCTCCTCTTGTCTCCTCTCTTCTCCTCTCCTCTTGTCTCCTCTCTTTTTGTCTCCTCTCTTTTTGTCTCCTCTCCTCTTGACCTCTCGCCTCTTGACACTTCCCCTCTCTTTTTGTTTCCTCTCCTCTTGTCTCCTCTCTCTTTGTCTCCTCTCCTCTTGTCTCCTCTCTTCTCCTCTCCTCTTGTCTCCTCTCCTCTTCTCTCCTCTCTTCTTGTCTCCTCTCCTCTTGTCTCCTGTCCTCTTGTCTCCTGTCCTCTTGTCTCCTGTCCTCTTGTCTCCTCTCCTCTTGTCTCCTGTCCTCTTGTCTCCTCTCCTCTTGTCTCCTGTCCTCTTGTCTCCTCTCCTCTTGTCTCCTGTCCTCTTGTCTCCTCTCCTCTTGTCTCCTGTCCTCTTGTCTCCTGTCCTCTTGTCTCCTCTTCTCTTGTCTCCTCTCCTCTTGACTCATATCCTCTTGACTCATCTCCCATTGTCTCCTCTGCTCTTGTTTCCTCTCTTCTTGTCTCCTCTCCTCTTGACTCATCTGCTCTTGTCTCCTCTCATCTTGACTCATCTCCTCTTGTCTCCTCTCCTCTTGTCTCATCTCTTCTTGTCTCGTCTCCTCTTGTCTCCTCTCTTCTTGTCTCCTCTCACATTGTCTCCTCTCTTCTTGACCCCCTCGCCTCTCTTCTTGTCTCCTCTTTGCTCACATATTTGAGAATCCACGTTCATCTTTTGAGCCAAAGTACCCGTGAATCAAGGTATACAGCATGATGAAAATATCCATTGTCAGACTGACGGAAGAGTTGATACCTCACCTTTATTTCTCCATTTATTATTTTAAATCCTTCTCTTCTCTCCGATAAATTCTTACCATTTGGTACTTTCTTCACGTTCCATTTTACCTCTTTTTCTTAAGTTACATGTTTTATTTTTCCTTTGCCTTTCATTGCATTACTTTATGGTTTTTTGTGTTTTTCTACATATTTGTCTTCATTGTTCTTTGTGCAGTTCTCCCATTGCTTCTGATGCCTGCAGGGAGTTTAAGTTAATCATAGGAAACTGCTGGCTTGCATCTAAAGTAAACACCCACCATCGCCTTGAGCTTGCTTTGCCCACTACCCAACCCTGGCCATTTCCTGCCTGTGCCTGTTCCCCCATCCCTCTTCAACAATGTACCCAAACTCCAAGAGTACATATATCCATGATGAATGTTGCTCTCAGTCAACAGAAGAGCAACATGTTGCCCCCCCCCCTCCCCCCCAATCTCCAATCAAGCTTACCTAGCATATTGTGAAGATCGCATTCTATTGCCACAGCTTGTTTCCACTGTGATCTCATCAATTTCTCGTCATTAATAAGTGATGTGCAAAACAAACAATGCCCCAGCAATATAATCGAAGCGCTCTTGATCCGTTTTGAGTGCCATTCGAGACTCGAAGTGCTCATTAGCAGCTGCTTGTAATGGAAAGGTTTAATTGGATGATGAAATAATGGTCTCCGTGATGGGTCGTGTCGGTCTACATTGGCCGATAAGATAAACAATGGATTTATTTATTTTAAATAAACTAAAGTTTGATGAGAGCATGTTTCCCCCCCAAAATAAGGGCAATACCCCTAGTCGCTGTGATGGGTAGTGTGGTGGGTAGCTAGGGAGCTGGTACAATAAAGCACTACACTACACCCAACAATGACTAAAGGTATTGTAAACAGTACCATATCATGGTATTTTAAACCAATTTCAATGGCTGCTCGAAGACAGGGCAGCATGCACAATCATACTAACATAATCATAAGATTTAAACGAACAAACCTGGACCCAATTTGATCCCCCCGTAAACCCCCCTAGACCTCGATTTTTCTGATGGCATGAACAAACTTGAGGTGCAACATAACACATCACTTGTGCCAAGTTCGGTCACAATCCCATCAGCGGTTTCAAAGAAGAAGTTGCAAGTGTTTACTGACCGAGGGAGGACGCGCCATCCCATAAGCTTTCCGGAACTTCGTTCCAGGTGAGCGACAAATGAGGAACAGCTGACGTTTCGAGCATTTCCCCTTCTTCAGATCAAACGCTTTTTGAAACGTCAGACGGGCAAACGCTCTAAACGTCAGACTGGCAAACGCTCTAAACGTCAGACTGGCAAACGCTCTAAACGTCAGACTGGCAAACGCTCTAAACGTCAGACTGGCAAACGCTCTAAACGTCAGACTGGCAAACGCTCTAAACGTCAGACTGGCAAACGCTCTAAACGTCAGACTGGCAAACGCTCTAAACGTCAGACTGGCAAACGCTCTAAACGTCAGACTGGCAAACGCTCTAAACGTCAGACTGGCAAACGCTCTAAACGTCAGACGGGCAAACGCTCTAAACGTCAGACTGGCAAACGCTCTAAACGTCAGACGGGCAAACGCTCTAAACGTCAGACTGGCAAACGCTCTAAACGTCAGACTGGCAAACGCTCTAAACGTCAGACGGGCAAACGCTCTAAACGTCAGACGGGCAAACGCTCTAAACGTCAGACTGGCAAACGCTCTAAACGTCAGACTGGCAAACGCTCTAAACGTCAGACGGGCAAACGCTCTAAACGTCAGACGGGCAAACGCTCTAAACGTCAGACTGGCAAACGCTCTAAACGTCAGACGGGCAAACGCTCTAAACGTCAGACTGGCAAACGCTCTAAACGTCAGACTGGCAAACGCTCTAAACGTCAGACTGGCAAACGCTCTAAACGTCAGACTGGCAAACGCTCTAAACGTCAGACGGGCAAACGCTCTAAACGTCAGACGGGCAAACGCTCTAAACGTCAGACTGGCAAACGCTCTAAACGTCAGACTGGCAAACGCTCTAAACGTCAGACTGGCAAACGCTCTAAACGTCAGACTGGCAAACGCTCTAAACGTCAGACGGGCAAACGCTCTAAACGTCAGACGGGCAAACGCTCTAAACGTCAGACTGGCAAACGCTCTAAACGTCAGACGGGCAAACGCTCTAAACGTCAGACTGGCAAACGCTCTAAACGTCAGACTGGCAAACGCTCTAAACGTCAGACTGGCAAACGCTCTAAACGTCAGACTGGCAAACGCTCTAAACGTCAGACGGGCAAACGCTCTAAACGTCAGACGGGCAAACGCTCTAAACGTCAGACTGGCAAACGCTCTAAACGTCAGACTGGCAAACGCTCTAAACGTCAGACTGGCAAACGCTCTAAACGTCAGACTGGCAAACGCTCTAAACGTCAGACGGGCAAACGCTCTAAACGTCAGACTGGCAAACGCTCTAAACGTCAGACTGGCAAACGCTCTAAACGTCAGCCATCCCTCGTTTCTCACAGTGGTAAAGTAAACGAAATTATAAACTATGAACAGCACGACCTATGCTGGGACAAAACGCAAAGCTGGGGTGTGTTCCGTAAAGAAGCTGCTTGCTAACTGTGCACACTCCATGGGTGTGTTCCGTAAGGAAGCTGCTTGCTAACTGAGCACACTCCATGGGTGTGTTCCGTAAGGAAGCTGCTTGCTAACTGAGCACACTCCATGGGTGTGTTCCATAAGGAAGCTGCTTGCTAACTGAGCACACTCCATGGGTGTGTTCCGTAAGGAAGCTGCTTGCTAACTGTGCACACTCCATGGGTATGTTCCGTAAGGAAGCTGCTTGCTAACTGTGCACACTCCATGGGTATGTTCCGTAAGGAAGCTGCTTGCTAACTGTGCACACTCCATGGGTGTGTTCTGTTACCACGTTTGTTGTGGAGTGCTTGCCAAGTGTCATGTCATTACTCGGTAACTGAACACACCCCTGATCTCACCTTTCTCCCTCAAAAGGTGACAATAAGCAGTGCTAGGTTTGTCGCTTTGATCTCTGATTACTCCCGCCAGGGAGTAATGCATTCACTCGCGTGTGTGTGTGTGTGTGTGTGTGTGTGTGTGTGTGTGTGTGTGTGTGTGTGTGTGTGTGTGTGTGTGTGTGTGCTCGTGTGTGTGTGTGTGCTCGTGTGTGTGTGTGTGTGCTCGTGTGTGTGTGTGTGCTCGTGTGTTTGTGAACAAGATATCTGGAAAAGTTCTGAACGGATTTGGATGAAAGTTGGTGGGATGATTGCCCTTGGGATAAAGGAAGAATTGATTAGTTTTTGGTGAAGCTCAGGATATTATTCCCGATCCAGGAATTTTTTGAAGGCTTTTTTTACCATTGGAAGATAGGGCTCATTTTATTTTAACATTATCTTCTATATATTCTATATTTAACATTGTGATATGAAAATAGTTTTCATATTTGTTGTAAATGTAGTTTAAACTCATGGTTATGCGTTAGAGCGGTGTATTTTTTTAGCAGCGTCTTCAATGTTCATTTTTTTTTCTAATAAAGACATATTCTGTCATTTTAAAACCACCAAAGTGTGTGTTAGGTTTCCCCGTTTAATAAAATGTATCGTTTGATACGTATAATGCTTTAAAACTGTTTTTTTTTAAACCTCAGAAGAGATATCAACATTTAGATCAGCGAATGCCATTTGAGGTGTCAGTATTTGATGAACTTATAAAGACTTAGTTCCAGATTTGTCAATGGCTGACGTATATTAACAAACCAATAAAACAGATTTGGCAGAATTCCAACTTAAAAAAAAAAGATCGCATATTCACCCAGGGTTGTGAGGGGCTGAAGAAGAAGAAACCTCGCACGGGCTTCCCAGACCAAATAAATAATTCTGGTTCTGGCTCTGCGATTTTCAGGTTTATTACCCCCGTTAGGGAGTAACGCATTCGATCGTGTCCGTCCGTGTGTGTTTGTATGTTTGTGTGTTCGTTTGTTTGTGAACAACATATCTGGAAAAGTTCTGAACGGATTTGGATGAAAGTTGGTGGGATGATTGCCCTTGGGAAGAGGAAGAATTGATTAGTTTTTGGTGAAGCTCAGGATATTATTCCGGGTCCAGGAATTTTTTTTGGAAATTTTTTTGGGAAAGATTTTTTTTCTGTTTTACTGCATTAAAGCTTTTATTCTTATTCTTAAATGATGTTTTTCTCCTCTAATTCCGAGATATATCAAAATAAATTCTCTGACAGTTAGGGTTTACTTTCCTTTTCATTTATTGTTTTGGGGAGAGGGGATGTTAAAGAAAACGTATTATTCCAACTAAGCCCACGGCGGGAGTCTGCGCTCTACTGAGTGGCGTTCTCGTTCATGCTGAAGTCAAAAGCTTTTGTGTTGCCATATATGAACATTTTGGTTTGATAATATATCCCTTTTATCCTATTTTTTTCCTTACCTTGATTTCTGATTTTGATTTTCTGATTTTCTTGATGGCTTGATTTCTGATTGGGAAACGCAACATTTTGACATCTCCTTTGTTCCTAGGTATACAGGAGATGCTGGCTCGTGTTGAAGAAGGCTTCCAGCAAGGGACCGTGGAGACTGGAGCGTTTTGCTGACGAGCGCTCGGCCTTGTTTCAAGGGCCACTGAAGGTAGAGGGCACAAAGGGCGTGAATTCAAAATTCCCCCAAAAATTAACGTTTTATTTCTTTGTTCATGGGCATAAAAATCAGACTTTCCGAATAGTAATATTGTTTTTTGTATTTCGAATCATGATAGCCAATGTGATGGAAAGTGCCTGCATGTTCTGCTTTAATACAAAAGCACAAGATGCGCTCCCTCGGTTCCACACTTTCCGCTTGATTGAACGTAATGTGTGCCTGGCGAAATGGAAATGTGAACTGGATTTAAAAATTGATGCTTGACCCATTCCATGCTTCCTTTGTCCACCGAAACCGCTTTGTTTGAACTCGCCCTCTCCGTTGCTCCAGTTCTTGTCATTTGGTTTTGTCAGGCGGTATTCCCATTCCCAAATGGCGTTCGAAATGACAACAATGCACAGGTGTAAAATTTCTTTGAACAGAGTGCTAAGATTATCGGAGCCTCAATTCCATCCTCCTGACCTTCAGCTTGACCATTTTGTGTGTCGCTCTGCATTCCTGCCAACATTTGGTGAGCTGATTGTTGCGCATTTGTGATGATCACATCTCTCCAACAGTGAGCACACCTCAAGCACATCAAGGAGCTGATACTCTGCGTCCCCCACCTTTTGAGTGTGAGGAATAGTCCTGTGTCGTATGAAAGATAAATCTTGAACGGTTTTTGAAATGTCATCCGCACGAGCCAAGTTACTCTGATGGTTGCCATGGCAACATCATACAGCCAATCACAGTCGTGATCTAATCGGGTTGAGGTAATGTCCCCAGTATGAAAGCTAAATGTTCAACGGTTTTTCGAAATATCGCGTACGCAAAAGTACGTGGACGGATGACCAGTCGGTCAGACGGAGCTCGTCAGACCGGGTCAGACGGGGAGACGTTCCCGTCTCGGAGGGTTGTCAGACGGGCAGCCTTTTTCTCAAGGCAGTGTTTGGTAATATTGTTGCTGTTTTCCTGTTTGTGATTGTGTGCAGGTGTTGGAGCTGAGTGCTGTGTGCTTTGCGTTGAGACAGTGCAAAGGTGCCAGGAAACGCTCTGTGGCTGTTAGCTGCCTTGATGGCACCGTTCGCATATTCTCCTGTGACTCTGGTGAGATCGCATCCATGTGTATCCATGTAAAATGTATGTTGTTGTCTGTCTTTCTGATATTATATCATTGTTGTGTGTCTGTTTGTTCGGCAATTTTGCTGTGTATCAACACCCCTACCACCTCCTCACACCCCTACCACATTACCCTATCCCTTCCACAACACCCAACCACTCATCCCCTCCACACCCCTCTCTACCCCCTCTACACCCGTACACCCTCCTCACCACCACCCGCCCCCTCTACACTGCAACCTGAGCATGTTTTTTTCTCAGGCGACACATTGTAGTACCTGTATTCATTCAAATACGTCAGACCGGGTAGGGGTGTTGATATGTTCTGATATCCAATAATTCAATAATTCCAATTCATCATTGGAATCTCCCGCGATGAAGCTAACTCCAAGGGCCTTTCACTCACTCACCGCAGGCAGGTTGGTGGTCTTTCCGTCTTCTACCGACTCCTCTCTGGCCTTGCCCCCCCAGCTCTCTCTGGGCTCTGTCCCCCAAATATTCCTACAGGTCGCACAAGATCTGCCTGCAACCCTCTTATGGTTAAACTGCCAAAATCAAGACTCTCTGCTCACCTTCACTCCTTCATTCCTCTTTTCTCCCGCCTCTGGAACAAACTCCCTCACTCTCTTCAATCCCACTCCACCCTCCAGGTCTTTAAAACAGCTGTTCACCACCATCTCTTATCCTCCCCCATCCAAAACCTTGATCTTTTCTACCCCCGCTAATTTCGGTCCCCTTGTGTTTTATACCTCTCCCCCCCCCCCCTTCCCACGCCTCCTCCACCCACGCCCTCTCCCTCCCACACTTCTCCCTGCTCTCAAATGTTGTGTTTGTGTGCTTCCCCTTCTCTCCCCATCTTGTCTTCCGCTCCCTCTTTTTATATATTTTGTTTGTCTGGTTGATTTGTTTGTGAAATAAATGTTAGCTCTTTTACGAGCCTCGATTCAGCATACAAAAAAAATAATACAAAAAACAAACAAACGAAAATAGCTATATTTACTCCAATAATTGCAATGTAGATGTGAAGGCCAGAGCTCCAACATAAATGACACACACACACAAGCAGACACATGCATGACCCAACAGCACACTTGACTTTTACACAAAAACATCTGTGGAAATTGGGGGAAGTGGCCTCACTTTCCAGAGCACTCTGGGGACCAGTGACGTCATTCTTTATTGTACAACATTGTTTTTATCTCTACACTCTGTGGGAAGATCAAGGACGACTTTCCTCCTCCCCATGGATTCCAACATATGGGGGTTTTTCTGTGCTGTGTCCTTTAACATTGAAATACTGAGTGTCAAGCAAGGAAGCAGCACATACCCAGCAAAAAAATACCTCAATTGCGAGGTATCACACTGCCACAAAATTAACGCGATGATTATTACGAGGGTTGACCTCTCCAACTTGGTCAAATTAAATGGGGTCCAGATCTACCAGCGTGTGCAGGGATTTAAATCAAACTTGGTACATGTATGTATAATGATGTAAAGATGAATTGATTAGATTATGGGGTCAAGAGGTCAAAGGTCAGAGGTCCCGTTAAGTAAGAAATATTTGACCGCACTAACTTGTGAACCAGTGATGCGATTTTAACCAAACTTGGTATAAGTACTACTGTGTTCAAAAAGTATCCGACCTTTATTTTTCGTGCGTAAAAAAAAAAAGAAGCTAGGGAGGCGTTGATTGGTGCACGTATGTAGGCGATCCTAATGCGCATGCGTGAATTTTTTCCCACCTGCAGAAGCTGTCATTCGACGGCAGACCGCCGATCAGTGAGGACATGTAAGTGAGCGCTGTCGGATTTTCGTTTTTGACAAAATGACGGAAAAACTTGAACAACGCTACTGCATCAAATTTTGTGTAAAGCTTGGCGATTCCCAAGTGGAAACGATCCGCAAGATTCAACACCGTTCATTCCATTATGAAGGAGGATTTGGGCTTCAGGAGAATCTCAGCGAAGTTCGTACCAAAGCTGCTAACGATTGAGCAGAAGCAACTCCGTTTGGAGATCGCACAGGACATGCTGGAGACTGTGAACAGCGATCCCAGCTTCCTCAACACAGTGATCACTGGCGATGAGTCCTGGGTTTATGGGTACGACCCAGAAACCAAGTTGCAGTCATCACAATGGAAGCATCCAACATCCCCGAGGCCAAAAAACACAAAATTTGATGCAGTAGCGTTGTTCAAGTTTTTCCGTCATTTTGTCAAAAACGAAAATCCGACGGCGCTCGCTTACATGTCCTCACTCATCGGCGGTCTGCCGTCGAATGACAGCTTCTGCAGGTGGGAAAAAATTCACGCGTGTGCATTAGGATCGCCTACATACGTGCACCAATCAACGCCTCCCTAGCTTCTTTTTTTTACGCACGAAAAATAAAGGTCGGATACTTTTTGAACACACTACGTATATATTATTATGCAAAGATGAAGTGCGGTCATAGGTTATCAAGTGGTCATAGGTCAAAGGTCCTGGCAGGTAGAAATGTGATACTTTAGAACTGCTGAAGGCATTTAAATCAAACTTGGTACAAGTATGTATCTATCTATAATTCCAGTAATCTCTGTTTGTACGTTTGTACGTTTGTCTGTGACCGCTGTTTCTCGACAACCACGGGTCCGATATACTTTTAACTTGCCAGGTATATTGCTGGGGACCCGAGGATGTGCCTTTTCAAGGTTTCATATTAATCGGACAATTACTTACCGAGCTATGTCCAAAAAACGATTCAACCAATCAGAGAGCAGCGAACTATCGCGTGTGCCGAACGTGGCGGACACACTCTGCCTCGGATGGCACATTTGAGAGCGTATTCATTTATTTCACGTTTGCAAACTATGTTGGCGTTAAACTATGTTTTAAAACTAATAAAAACGAATTTGCGATTCATTCGCTTTCCTGCGCGTTTGTGCACGCGATGGCGATTTCTTTACCAAACTCCGGAAGCCGTTCGCTTTGGACCAAACCATTTCATGTAAATAGAGGGGGGGGGGATTGTCACCGTACTCGCAAGCCGTTCGCTTTGGACCAAACCATTTCATGTAAATAGAGGGGGGGGGATATAATTTTAGATATAGATATAGTACGGGCAATGCCCTAGTAATAATGTAATAATGTTGGCGGAGTAATATCAGTTTACATTGCGACGTCAAATTATATCTATTTTTTTTCTGGGGAGCAATTGAGGCAGCGGTCTGGCCAATACACCACCCAAATAGAGGGATGAGCAATTTGTGTAATAACTAAGGTTTTTGTCCATAATTCGTCCAAATTTTTTTAAAATGTGAATTACACATGTGAAGGAAAACACTTCTGTATTTTTCCATTAATCAGCTTTTAAGAGTTGGGCTAAAACCAATATTATGCACAAAAAAACCTTATTTTATTACACATAAAATTGCATATTCCTTTATTTCGGTGGTATAGACAATAAACCACTGCAACCCGGTGTACATATATGTAGCAAAAACATGCGTACTGCTTATGTGCATATATA
This sequence comes from Myxine glutinosa, assembly GCF_964187855.1. Lineage (NCBI taxonomy): Eukaryota > Metazoa > Chordata > Myxini > Myxiniformes > Myxinidae > Myxine > Myxine glutinosa. The sequence goes on along the minus strand of NC_136269.1, from coordinate 101,505,024 downwards.
ATGCATTGTGGTTATATTCCTGGGATAACACCCGGGCCTGCGGCCAATGCTACTTCACAAAATGGTGACCACATGATATTTTTTTTTTAAGGTTAGAATTGTGGGTGGAGTCAGGCGAGCTGTGCAACCAATGGGGCGACAGCAGTCTGTCCGCACCGACATGGTCTAAAAACAAACTTGCTTATCCTACCATTCATTTGCAATTGTTCACTAGCTTTGACACCAATACATTTTTTATTAACCAACTTAGGCATCAAAAAGCTACATATCGAGCAAAGAGTTTCAAATGGAAGTCCTCGCCGTCATTAACAGCATTTAAATTGCATCAGATGTGGTAATAAATGCGAATTGTTGCTCCCAGCGTGCTGGCCCCATGACAGAAGATGCCATTTGCATTTTTGCCATCTCCATCCCTACCCCATGTAGAATCCCGTGCGGGCACGGGCAATTTGCTAGTACAGTACATATAATTTCTTTTTCAAACTGGTGTATCTCAAAGTCATGCCAATGTTGGTCATTTTGCGTAAAGTTATTTGCCGGTGGATGTTTTACCATTTCAGGTCTATTGTAGGATGTCTTGAGGGATATCATCATCGGCTTATTTGGTGTAGCAACAAATGTGGATCGACTATATAACTGTGTGTGGGTACCAATGATCATAAATACTGTTTGGCAGAGCGTGAGGCAGAGTCCTGGTGCAAAGTGCTGTCACAAGGGGGGTTGGGGCTCGCATTTGGGGTTGGACGGGGAGAACCAGACCTCTTGGTTACGGGAGCCCAGCGGGAGCAGCAAGGTGAAACAAATCCGCATTTATTATGATCTATTTGCCACATTCAAAATGAGAGAACAGTGCTCATATTCTTGTCGTTTTCCCCATTTATTTCTGCACATTCGTCATTCTTTCAATGCAGTAAATTTTGTAATATCCATTGTTCTATCATTTCATGCTACTGGCAAATTCAGCACAACTTGCCCATCTTTATTTATACTTAGTTCTTTACTTTTATTTTACAAAAGTTGAAACACGTGCTAAAGATGCAGAACTCTTTCCCCCTCATGCATTGGTTTTTAAAAATCACTTTTTGATACTTTAAAAAAAGCTGAGTGTCAAACAAGGAAGCAGCACATACCATTTTAAAGTCTTTGGTATGTCCTGGTTGGTAACGGGTTTGTAATGACAACCTCCCAGACTCAGAGCGAACACTCTAAGCATGATGTCACCAAGTCTGGTTTTAAAATAAAGTTCTACAAACGGATGACAATAGTTCCACAGAAGGTTTTCATTTAAATATCAGAATTATATATTCTTGTACATAGGAATATACCTTTGGAACATTGTGGTTATGTCAAATGCATCCAACTTCCCTATCCTTCTCTCCTATCTCTTCTGAACCTCCTTTCCACCTCCATTTTCCATCCTACATAATTGAATAGTTTTACATTTTCCACCTTTTCATTTTTGCACAACTTTCTTTCCTGGCTGTAGCCTGGTGTTGGCTTAGCGGTTAGGGTCCCAGCTTGGGATCCTGGGATCCTGGGTTCGAATCCCGGCTTAGCGGTTAGGGTGCCGGCTTGGGATCCTGGGATCGAATCCCGGCTTAGCGGTTAGGGTGCCGGCTTGGGATCCTGGGATCGAATCCCGGCTTAGCGGTTAGGGTGCCGGCTTGGGATCCTGGGATCCTGGGTTCGAATCCTGGCTTAGCGGTTAGGGTGCCGGCTTGGGATCCTGGGATCCTGGGTTCGAATCCCGGCTTAGCGGTTAGGGTGCCGGCTTGGGATCCTGGGTTCAAATCCCGGCTTAGCGGTTAGGTGCCGGCTTGGGATCCTGGGATCCTGGGTTTGAATCCCGGCTTAGCGGTTAGGTGCCGGCTTGGGATCCTGGGATCCTGGGATCCTGGGATCCTGGGTTCGAATCCCGGCTTAGCGGTTAGGGTGCCGACTTGGGATCCTGGGATCCTGGGTTCGAATCCCGGCTTAGCGGTTAGGGTGCCGGCTTGGGATCCTAGGATCCTGAGTTCAAATCCTGGCTTAGCAGTTAGGGTGCCAGCTTGGGATCCTGGGATCCTGGGTTCGAATCCCGGCTTAGCGGTTAAGGTGCTGGCTTGGGATCCTGGGTTCGAATCCCAGCTTAGCGGTTAGGGTGCCAGCTTGGGATCCTGGGTTCGAATCCCGGCTTAGCGGTTAGGGTGCCAGCTTGGGATCCTGGGATCCTGGGATCCTGGGTTCAAATCCCGGCTTAGCGGTTAGAGTGCCAGTTTGGGATCCTGGGATCCTGGGTTCGAATCCCGGCTTAGCGGTTAGGGTGCCAGCTTGGGATCCTGGGATCCGGGGTTCAAATCCTGGTTTAGCGGTTAGGGTGCCAGCTTGGGATCCTAGGATCCTGGGTTGGAATCCTGGTCGATCGCTGAATTAACTCCAGGGGGGTTGACTCAGCCCGTCATCCTTCCGAGGTCGGCAAATTGAGTACCAGTTCACTGGTAATTCCCTGTGTGTCGCAAGAGGTGACTAACAGGGTTGGTGGCATGAAGGGCATCCGGCCATAAAACATTGCCTCAAAAAGGGGACCACGGTGCCCAAATAAGGCCAACCCCTGCTCTGCGGGGGAAAATGGCCTCTAAAGATGGTTCCTTTCTTTCCTGACTATTTATTTCTTAGTTTTATGAATTACCTCATTTTCTCATTCAAAATGTTGTTACCTTGCTACTCCTCTCTCCACCAAGAACGATTTCCAGTGCTTCTGCTCCCATCCTCGGCACTGGATGTATCGGGTGCTTGTCGGCTACAAGTCGCACCTGAACACATCCACCTGTGGGATTCTGGAGATCCCCTGCGTCGGCTTCTCTCCTGGCCTCTGTCGTCTCTGCGCAGATACGGAAGAGACGCGTCACATTTCACGTTTGAAGCTGGCAGGTCAGCAAAGGGCACAACGGGTGTGCGATGATATTGACCGTCTTTGGACGAGTTTCTCCATAATGGCTTTAGAGTTGCAACTGTGGGGGTCTTCCTGGCAAACACTTTGCACGTGTCTTGATCGATACAGGTCGTGCCACACAGGTGAGGGTTTGTTCACATTTGAGACACCCCTCGGGGAGCAGGTGTACCAGCGTGTGCATGCAGCGACCCTCGCCATTGCAGCTCAGCAACAACGCTGCCTAGAACAGCTGGAGGCACAAGGACAGGTTTGCCTGCCCCCCTCATGCCCCTCACCTCATGCAAGCAGCTATCATCATTCAAAGGTGAATTGCATTGGTGTACGAGACAAAAGGGATGTTGACAAAAAAGGCATAGCAAGAAGGAGGCCGTGGAAGATTGGCACATCCATTCTTTTGCCACAGTGAAGATCTGATTGAACCTCAATGCATCAACATATCGTCATTCAGGTTGTATTGTGCGTTCTTTTTGTCATTCTCGTTGCTGGGACAGGCCGAGCGGTTGGCAGCGCGCCCGGCTGTGATGCTACCTCGTAGTGCCTACTGGTGGCACATCACACAGCAACATCGGAACCATGGTACGCTGCACAGTGCAGTCGCACGTTCGGATGCACATTTGTGATTGATTATATATTGCATGCTTCCGGCACTGTTGTGTTGTGCGGTATCACCGTGATTGTGGCGACGTCAACTTTATCACGGACATGGGAGATTTCTATCTCTTCGAACTCTGATTGTTCACCTAAAATTGATTGGGATGGGGTGGAATTGTCAAGGTTGTATTTTTCTCCATTCACGCCATGAGAATAGCAGGTAAGGTTACTTCATTGTGGTTTATTTTGCATGGTAAGTTAAAACTAGAGCTTCCAGGGAAGCAGAACTCAACTGAACTGACTGGACAACTTTATTGCCGGCCTATGGCGGCCATTTTGTGACAGATCGGGTTGACATGCGATAGCAACCTACCTTGTGTGGTAAGAGTCTCACACACCAAGTTTGATCAAAATCCATAAATATTTGTGGACGTTAAAGTCTTAACGTCGTTTCGGAGCTGAAAACAATATGGCGGCCTATGGCGGCCATTTTGTGACGGATCGGGTTGGAATGCAATAGTAACCTACCTTGTGTGGTAAGGGTTAAATATTCTAAGTTTGATCAAAATCTGTTAATATTTGTGGACGCTAGAGTGTTAACGTCGTTTTCATGACCAAAAACAAAATGGTCGCCTAAGTCCGCCATTTTTCAACGGATCGGGCTGAAATGTAATACCAACCTGGTCCTTGGGGTAAGGATGCTGCATATCAAGTTTGATCAGAATCGGTTGATATTTGTGGACGCTGGAGTGTTAACGTCGAAAAGTTGACAGACGACAGACGAAGGACGCCAGAGGGTTCAGTATGTGATCGTCCAGTTGAGTTAAAAATAGGCTTTGTATCGTGTACAAAAGTTTTGAATTTTTTTTAAGGCATAAGCTTTGCTTTCGCTCTGGTGTTCAATTATTCCCGACCCTTTTTGTCATTGCTGTTTCTGAGTACTACTACAACTAGCCAATTATTCCCACATTTTGGGATCGGCCGGGGAATGTTTAGTCAGGTTCACCATGTTTTTTCGTTCAAATTTTTTGGAGATTAGCAAAATTATACATTTTTGGAATATTCAGAGCATGAGGAATCCAAAAATTAATGTTGGCATTTGCGTAGGCACGTGCATGGCCGCCATTTTGGATTTTCAAAATGGCCGCCATAAAATACATAATTTGCGCTATCTCGGCCTCTAGTCAACCTAGAATCTTATTTAAATATGCTAATCCTATGTTTTCTGGGTCAAAAAACCATTGGTGGGATCATTAGACTTCTAATCCTAACACTTGCTTCACTTTTAGGACTTTCCAGATGACACTCAGGACAGTGATGAAGATCTGTAAAAGCATATTCCTGAACGGTGTAGACCTAGTAGATCCTGTGTGTAGGACTTATAGTTCAATCTGATACTAACGAGGCTGCTTTCCTGCTTTATAAACCCAAACCTATAACTTCAAAGGACTTGCAATATCATGTATTATGTAATACAGTTATATCACAAATATAAAGACAATGGTTTTCAATTACCTTTGTTTGTTGCTTTTCTATAATCATGAGCACTATTTCGAGGCCTTTATTGGATTCCTTGACCCAGAAAAAATAGGATTAGCATATTTAATTAAGTTTCTAGGTTGACTAGAAGCCGAGATAGCGCAAAAGATGTATTTTATGGCGGCCATTTTGAAAATCCAAAATGGCGGCCATGCAGGTGTCTGTGCAAATGCCAGCATCGATTTTCGGATTCTCCATGCTATGATGATTCCAAAAATGTACAAGTTTGCTAATCCCAAAATTTTGAACGAAATTATATTTGTTGACATAGTGAACCTGACTAGTTGGCCCAAAGATGTTCGACTTGAAGGTGGCAGCAATTTCTAATATGTTCAGAATGCCAGCGATGACTCGCAGCTGCTCTGCATGAAGCACGCAGCACGCACTGATTCTCAATCCATCATTAAAATAAAAAAAATAATCCCTCCTTCCCAACAAAAGCACTAAATCCACGCCCCCACTCCCTTTGTCTTGAAAAGCCAATAATATATTTGTCTGTCTGTGTACCATGTTTTATACAGAGCGTCAGTTCTGCCAAAGCAGTTACCTAGCTAGGGTTGCATTAGTTACCTGGCTGGATCTCCAATCCGACGCACGAGTGAGACGGAGTGCGCAGGAATTTGTTCAGGATGCCGGCGATAGCTCACCTACTCTTCGGGAAGGACACTGAGGGATTTTTAACGTCCTCCAACTAATGCCGGTAGACGGGACACCGTGTTGATGTCCATCCGAGGGATGGAACACACATTGATCGATCACCCAGCCTGTGAAACAGCGAAAGGACAGTTTATAGCTGGGTCGGGATTCAAACCCAGGCGAGGCAGCTCAGAGGGGTGTTCTGGCCATATTGACCGAGCTAAATCATACCGGCTATTTTGCCAACCCCAATAGTATATGCAGCCAGTAAATGCATTTGTGGCATCACTTTAGGCCAAAATGTTCAGAAAAAAAATTACTCGCAAATGTAAATAAATATTGCTGAAATAACAAAACGGACAAAACCAGATGTACTCGAACAGCGGCTTTCTTTCCCAATTACACTTCGTTTTTAATATTCAATTGAAGATTTGAAATGTGGATAAAACTTAAAAACACGCCACAAATTAACAAGTGGGTACATGAACCCCACATGCTCGCCCTCCTCTCTCTCTCTCTCTCTCCATTATTTGTCTATTTGCCAATTCTCTCTCTCTCTCCATTATTTGTCTATTTGCCAATAACTATACATGGCACATACACCAGGGCCATTCAACATACAATAAACATATTGCAAGTGCTTGGGAAAAGTTCTGTATTCATCTTAGCGAGTTATAGAGTGGAATGAGAATATGGGAATTATCAGATGGACAGAGAATTGCCTTGTTTTATGCGGCAAGATTTGCACGTCATCAATTGGCAATCAGGGTTGCTACAGGATTTCCCACAAACCATTGCATTTCTCTTCCCCCTTCCCCCCCTCTCTGTCTTCCACTACCCTCTTCCTCAGAACTGCCCTCAAAACATTTTTAAAATTTTCATTTGTTCCCATTGCCTGACCTCATCCTGTCGGTAAACAAGGTTTGTGGCATTCGTTTAATTGCGCCTCGTGAATTAATTGCGCTTTTCATGAATTGTGCAATGGGCAGGGGATTCCAAACTGCTTTACGGTTAATTATCGCTGTAATTTATAATTAAAAACCTTGGGTAAATTAGTAGCATGGGGATGCTGTCTTTCCCGCCACATTGGCAATTAAGAACAAAGGAACTAAAACCGTTTGAAACCCACGTGGAGTAATGAATGCGGGAAATCGGCCGCAGCAGTCATTGGGGCTACCGCTCGGCATCGCGGGTGAAGGAATCCGGAACCATACACACGACTACTTTAAAAACCAGTGTCACTTGTAAGGCTAGCATCACACCAAAGTAGTTCTATCCCGTTCTACCCCGTTCTTAAAAAAATACGAGAACGGGCTGTGATCACGGTAGAATGCGTAGTTTGGCGTAAAATACGATGCTAGTTCGTTCATAAGCAGTCCTCAATACGTCTATCTCGTTCTTATTGTACACCGCTCCTTTCCTATGCCGTCTCCAGGCATTGCAAATCGTCATTGCTGGACACCGAAGGGGGCTCGGCAGTGACGCACGCTGAAAGAGAGTACTCAGTTTTCACTCTGGTTGTTTGTTTTCTTGCTTTCTTGGTTGTTTGTTTGTTTGTCCGGGCGATATGTCAGCCATCCTTTGAGCTAGGAAGCTGAAATTTCGGCACAATAGTGAGCAAGTCCTTTGTCAAAAACGGTATTTTTTGTTTTTTGATTAATCAATTAATTGATGAGTTATTTAATTATTAGCGATTAATTAAGTACTTATTTAATTAATTAAATTTCATTTCTCTTCTGACCATCAACTCAGGCACCTTTTGAGTTAGGAAGCTGATATTTGGACATGCCAATGACCAGGTGATTTGGCTGCAAAGGCTATTTTTGATTTATTAATTAATCAATTAATCAATTAATCGATTAATTATTTAATTATTTGATTAATGACCAAAAAATTTTTTTTTTTACAGTTACAGATTCTGATGAAATGGTGGTGGTTTATGTGTTCTCTGACCGAATTGATTAATAATTTAATTTTTTTAATGATTATTATTTATTTATTTTCATTATTAATCATTTATTTATCTTCTTTCTCATTTGGCCAATATCTCAGGCACCTTTTGAGCTCAGAAGCTAATATTTGGACATGAGTGACCAAGTGATGTGGCTATCAAGGATATTTTTGATTTATTGATTAATCAATCAATGTATCGATTAATTATTTAATTATTCGATGAATTACTAAAAAAAAAAAAAATTCCCGTTACAGATTCTGATGAAATGGTGATGGTTTATGTGTTCTGTGACCGAATTGATTGATAATTTAATTTTTTAATGATTAGAATTTATTTATTTTCATTATTAATCATTTATTTATTTTCTTTCTCATTTGGCCAATATCTCAGGCACCTTTTGAGCTGGGAAGCTAATATTTGGACATGACAGTGACCAAGTGATGTGGCTATCAAGGATATTTTTGATTAATTGATTAATCATTTAATCGATTCATTATTTATTGATTAATCGATGAATTACTTATTGATTAATCAATTAATTATTTAATTTTTTATTAATGACTTATTTGATTAAATTTCTAAAAGATACATCTTCGGATGAAGCACGAGTGGTTTTGTTATGGTATTAGCCAATTGATTAAGAAAATATTTTGTGATAATCTTTTATTGATTTTAATTATACAATTAATCAATCAATTAGTGTACACCTCTCCCTCCCAATGCAGCCTCAATGAGCTGCACTGCGGTATTGCCAGGCGCCGGAGGCACCCCGGCAATGCCGCGCTGTAAGATATTTAATTATTTGGCATGGGGGCGGTGTACTTTGAATGTATGTGTACTTGTCTCGTTCTTAGCCAGTCTGCAGTCCGTTTGTATCCAGTTCAGATCGTGTAAAAGTGCCCGTTCACCTCATGCCGACAACGTTTCGAAGCAGTTCGAGCCCGTCCGTTGCCGTTCTCAACCCGTTCAACCTCGTTCTACCTCATTCTACCTCGTTCACAATACGTCCAAGCCAGTTCTAACTAATTCTTAACCCGACCAACTCGTTCGCACGACGTCCTCATCTCGTCCCTAGTGTGTGTGGACTCGCGTCCTGGCCCGTCCTGGCCCGACTGCTATGAATACCGAGCGCGTTGTAGCCAGTCCTCATTCAAGTTCAGGGCTCCGAGCTGTACACATCTACAATACAATCTCCGATCATCATGCCTCCAAAGAGAAGTCGATTCAGAAAGACAGGGCGAGCGAAATCAAGCACAAATAGCCCTGCTGAAGGCCATGCAGATCCCCCTGAAGTTGCTGAGACTATTGAGCCTGCCCATGAAGGTCCAATTCAAGAGAGGGAGACGGAGAGAGCTGTATCACCTGGAGCCTCTGATGCCTCCAAGTCAGATGGCGATGTTGGAGAACGGGATGGACGGGATAAAATTTTGAGCAGGCTCAAAGTTCTAGAGCACCCTCCCCATCCGAGCCCGTCCATGAAATTCGTAAAAAGACTGTAAATAGTTGCTACTACGTCCATACACAGTTGGAGCCCGTTCGACAACATTTTCACGAACGTATTGAGAACTAGTTTGGTGTGATGGGGGTATAAGTGCACTTCCTGCTGTAACACCTTCTGGGGACTAACATGTTAGGTTTGAGGTAATGAATTTGCCTTTTGAGCTTTGAGCGATTCATCAATGTGTGTGACGTATCTCAGATGTTGAACAGGATGTCCCGTCTGCCAGCGTTCGTTTGTGGACGTTAAAGATCCCAGAAACCTTGATCTTTTCTACCCCCGTTAATTCACCCCAGATCCACTTTTTTGAAATACTGACTTCTTTCCTGGAAGTGAATCCCTGGTGTTGGGCTAGCGGCTAGGGTGCCGGCTTAGGATACCTAGGATCCTGGGTTCGAATCTCGGTCGATCGCCGAATTAATGCCAGGGGGGTTGACTCAGCCTGTCATCGTTCCGAGGTCGGCTAATTGAGTACCAGTTCACTGGTAATTCCCTGTTTGTCGTTAAAGGCGGCAAAAAGGGTTGGCGTCAGGAAGGGCATCCGGCCGTAAAACATTGCTTCAAAAAGGGGACCAAAAAAACAACAACTACCACGGTCCCCGAAAAGGCCAACCCCCGCTTTGCGGGGAAAAATGGCCTCTAAACGGTGGTTTTTTCCTGGAAGTCCTAGCAGTGTCAACGTGTTTTATTATCTCTCCAACCCCCCCTTCCCATGCCTCCTCCCCCCAAGCCCTCTCCCTCCCACAGATCTCCCGATGTCCCTGCTCTCCATCTTGTTCTTCCGCTCCCTTTATCATATGTTTTAGGTGTCAGTTTGTCTTTTTTGTGATCAATGTTAGCTGTTACATGAGCCTCGACCTTGTATACAAAAAACCCCCCAAAAAACTGTGTGTGTGTGTCCTGTCTGCGTGCTCAGCCCCCCAGGAAAACAGCAACTGTCTACCACATGGTCCTGCACTGGCTCTTCCTCAAGCACTGCCTTCTACTGCCGTGTGACGTATCCACCACTCCTCCAGCATTTCCCATCTTATGTAGCATGATGCCACCAGAAATAGCTGTGGGAGGATTTTTCCACACTGACATTGCCGAAGCGCTTGTTAGCTGCAGCACATGCCCATCCAGCCTGGTTTTGAAAGACTATTTACCAGATTACAGACTCGTGTTAAAACGAGTATTTTAAGCCTGTCTTAACACTATCCTTGATGTTTTGGACTTCAAAATTGGTCTCGGTACTGGTCAGACAGCTCGTTTCCCAAACTTCCTGTCCGACATCGTTACAAGCGGACATTGTTGAGGGTACGAGTGATTCTGAGCATTCTTCCTAATCTTGATCCTCTGCATTCGCACACCTTCTCAAGATTTGCCTTGTGTGCTGAGGATGTCAAGTTCCATGTTCATAAGGACTCAATTTATTTTTTAAATTTACCCGAAGGAATGTTTCTCCTTTGCACATGCTGTGTGTTCTTCATGGTGGTGCTTGGAATTTTTTTTTTTAACACAATACTACTTGAATGCCAATCACACATCATTTAAATACTCATTCGGCATTGTTTTCAATCGATTTGCAACTTTTCTCCATAAATATACCACGTAAACAAATTGCATTGAATGTGCCAAACATTTTATTTCTGAAAATAAATCAACAAATTATGTCACAGCAAAACAAAAATTTGTACTTCTTGGGGATTTTCTTTTCCTGTTTGTTTAATAATAAACCTATTATTAAAACCTTTGAAGCGTTTATGTAAAGCTGATCCCACAAGAGAGCCACTAACTAAGGTAGTCAAACGACGAAAGTCTGTACACGTTATATCCATCTTTAAAATCCTCGAAGCATGAAGCCAACTCCGCGATCAGGGACTTGTGACATTACCGACTGTATTTTTTTAATTTATCGTCAATACATCGCTCTGGATTTCGTGGCTCAACTGTGTCTGCAGATCGCTCAACTTCTTCTTCAACACACCCAAAGCCATCATCACAATATTCTCTGGACGTAGTGCACCTGAAGTTTCCACATTGAAGTAGAACCTATGGCAGGTAGAGGTTGATTAACTTTTAATGCTTGTGCAAAACCATTCGGCAAACATTTTTGCTACAGTTAACAAGTCACTACTAGACTGGTGGAAAAATGTTCAAATTCCACTTCAGGGGGTACGGAATGTTAGGAGCAGGCATCCATGTCAGCTAGTTAATATGACCCATACTGAACATATTTCAGGTGGATGCCCATTGATTTGGGCCTTTTTAATTTTTTTATACCAAAAACAAAATGGCCGGACAAATAGAAAATGTATAACTTAGAAAATGTCTGATAACTTCAGTTGTACTGAAGCTGTGGTTCTGAAATTTGACATATATCATCGCAGCAATACCAGTAAAGTGTCCAAGAAGTATTAGGCCATTCCATAACGAATTGATAAAGTTATATACAGATCAGTCACAAAAATGTACAAAAAATCTCAAAGCTGAACTCTGTTAATTTTCAAATCACGCGACTTATCTTGACTTTTACTGTGGGTATGTTTGTGTAGTTTGGTATATTTTACTCCAGTGATACCAGTAAGATGTCCTGCAAATATCATGCCAAACTATACATATTTGATAAAGTTATGTGCATATTTATATACAATAGTCAGATTTGACTATTAAGAAAAATATGTTAACCTTTACCAAAAATATGGTTCTGAAATGTTGCATTTGTATCTCATTGATACCTATGAATTGTTCTAAATATATGAATTGTCCTAAATATATTGATGCAAAGATATTATGTTTTAATCACATGTTAAAATCATTTATTATATAATAAATTATTTTAGCATAATGTGATTTTAGCATATGTGTTTAAAACATAATTTCACCAAATCATTAGGCGTTAAACCTCTCACAAACTTGAAACTCATTATGGAAAGATTCACGTATTTTCTGTTCGTATCCACCATGTTGGGCGCGGCCGGAAGTGCCTCGTTATCAGGTCAGCTTCACTTCCGGTGTTTCCGCTTCCGTTCAGCGTCAGTGTTGCCTGATGTTCAGACCGATGACCGATGTTTGAGATGAACTTCAGCTTTTCACCAGCTATACAGGTGCAGCATTGATCTTTTTTGGCTTGAACACGGACATCTTTGCGACGGGAAAACGCTGATTGAAAAGTTTGATACCTACAGCCCGCAGTCCGGCTATCGTGAAGTCGGCCTGCACAAATTTCAATTTTTTATAGGATTCGACATTACGGCAGTAATGGGACGGCACGGTCGGGACGCCACGTAAAAATGCCGGCAGAAACTGGCTATCATATTATGCAATTTCTGATGTTTGCAGGATGTGGTGAACTGAGTTGAGCTTCAACATGGAATCCAAGGTAAAATGCCAGAGCCAAAAGCGGAGTTCTGACACAAGTACTGACTGGACCCTCTGCATCTTCTGTCAAAACAGAGACCCAAAGAAACCAACGAGAAACCTCGGAGACGCCGGAATTCAAAGAGTCCGTGAAGCCGCTGCAGAGCGCAAGAAGTACAATGACTCTGAGAACTGGCACACTGTTGAAAGAATTCAAAACATTGACTTTAAGGAAATCACAAAACAGACTGAAGTCCTGAATCACAAAGACTGCTATTCGACGTTTACAAGTTCGTTCAAAATAACTCGACTCAGGAAAAAATATGAAAGCACTCTTGCCACCTCAAGCAGTGCACCTGAGACAAGTTCACCACCGAGACCATCTCCACGCAGTAAACTGTCCATTATGGACACTGATTTGTGCTTTTTCTGCCAAGAGAAAAGTTGCAAACAAACGTATTTGGTCGCTACCTTTGATGTTTCTGACAAAATTCTCCAAGGAGCTCAAACAGACCCTGTGTTGCGGTGTCGCCTGGCAGGAGTAAGTGATCTTGTGGCTGCTGATGCCAGGTATCATCTTAAGTGTTATGTACAGTTCAATAGAAAAGCATCGAAATCTAGTACAAGCACAACTCAAACGTCCAGAGATATCTGCTTTGAGAAAGTCGCATCTGAAGTATCGACTGGACTGGCCCGAGGTGAAATCTATACGCTTCTAGACGTTTGGGAAAGGTACAGGTCTTTGCTCAGCGAATTCGGCATTGACGCTGGACCATACCGGGACAATAAATCCCGCCTCAAAGAGAAACTACACCGACTTCTTCCAGGACAGATCAACTTTGTACCTCAACTCGATCCACATCAACCACAATTGTTGTTTTCCACACTGTCATCTAAGATCGCTGTTCAGACACAGAAAAGGCGTTCGGATGAAATGGAGACAAAGAGAAATATGGATGATCTTAGGCCAACCCAGTTCTCGCGCTCAGAGACAGAAGAGTTGTTGACCTTGCATCACTGCGCGTTACGCATTAGAGGTGACATCAGTTCTCGTCCAGGCCTAAATAATTGCACGTCAGTTAGTAAGGAGAGTGCCGAAAAGATTGTACCGGAGAGCTTGTTTCTATTCCTCAGTATTTTGCTGTCTGGGGAAGTGGACGGACAGGCTGACGATAAATTTGTGAAGCGAACTGCTTTGAGCATAAGTCAAGACCTAGTCTACGCAGTGTCGAAGCACAAAACGCTCACACCAAAACACGTTGGACTTGGCCTAGCAATTCATCAGGCAACACGTTGAACACAACACGTAGGTATGAAGCACATACCATCAAGGACACCACTCGGATTTTACGGACCGGGAAAACCCGGCCAATACGTCGCAAAGTGGACAACAGGGATGTGCCATTACCCGTCAACTGGAGGCAATTTATTGACCTCCCAGAAAACAAGCAAGACCTGGAACACTTTTTGAGCATGGAGCTCATTCGTCAAGCAAGGTCGACTCAACCGAATCGTGAAGTCGTGACATCTGGCGGATTCCATGACCGAACGGCGGTTGAGTCATCCCGTGGAACGGACGTCAACTCCCTCAAATCAAACCACGATGAAGCTGATACCAGAATATTGTTACACGCCAAGTCTGTGACAGATCTTGGGTTTGAGCGTCTGATCATTTGTTCCAGGGACACAGACGTCCTTGTTCTCCTCGTTCACTTTGCCAGTGACTTATCTGGAGAGCTTTGGTTGCAAACGGGAACAGCGAAGCAACGGAGCTTTGTTGCTGTGCACGCTGTAGACCTTGATCCAGCTCCCCGCCACAATCTTCCAGCATTCCATGCCCTCTCGGGCTGCGACACAGTCAGTCAATTTTGTGGCATTGGCAAAACAATAGCATGGAAAACGTTCATCAAGAACTGTCCCTTATTGGACGGGCTCGGACGCGGCACACTTACTGAAAGAACACTGACAGATGTAGAGAGCTTCATCTGCAGACTGTATTCAAACAATGATAACAACACAAACATCAATGACGTGCGTTTCAAAATGTTCCTCAAAGGTCACAAAGAACCAGAGAAGTTGCCACCAACCCGATCTTCTCTGAAGCTGCATATCAAGCGAGCACACCATCAGTGTACAATTTGGCTCTCTTCACTGATCGCACAACCAGATATATCTTCCCCGGTGGGAAATGGATGGAACAAGGACGGTACAACTGGAAATATACTTCCTCATTTGATGAGTGATAAACCATTTCCAGAGGTTTACCTCAAGCTTACACAATGCCAGTGTAAGAATTGCGAATCTCACAGATGCAGTTGTCGTCTTAAGGAGCTAAGATGTACCGCTGGTTGTGGTTGCGCTGACGGAACGTGTCGGAATCCTTTGAACAGTGCCCAAGATGACTCGGACTACACCACCGAAGACTGATGTTAATATTATCCCAACACAGTTTTTTTTTGAAATCAAACGAACTTCATCAAAGTATGTCCGTACATTTGTACAAGCTCAATATAATGCATCAAGATGTAATTTTCTTAGATTTTCAGAGCATTTTTTCATGTTTGTCTCTCCATAGGGAAAGAAATAGATAAAATATCACTTAGATCGTTTGAGGAAGATGTGTGTATTATTATAATATGTCCAAATACAGCAAATTTCATTGTTATCCTGTATAAATACAAAGTTGTGTAATTTTATTACAATCCGGAGTTTTCGGAGTTTTCGATAATGGCGGCCACTTTGTTTTGGCTGTATAATATTTAAAAAGGCCAAATTTGATGGGCATCCACTTGAAATATGTTCACTATGAACCACTTTAACAGTCTGACATGGATGCCAGCTCCTAACATTCCGTACTCCCTAAAGTGATTTCTAGGCCCCTTTTCAGATTTTGCCTCTAGTCTATACAGTTACATAAATATTATAGCATTATGTAAGGATTTTGTAAAGATAAAGTAAATGCCTTTTAATTTAGGGTCATTCCATGTCAAATCATCAAAGAATCTGCCGTCATCTCTCAGATTTTTGTAAAACTTTGGGAACCAATTGGGACCCATGAAAAACGGCAAGAACTCAAATATTTTTGCTAACAGCCTCTTAATTAGTGAGATACAGACTAACGAACTTTGGACTAATTAGCGCGACGTCGCGAATTCAAATGGCCATATCTCTAAAAGTATAACACCTAGAGAGCTGGTTTTGGTGTCATTTTAAAGGTATTTTCATGCCCTATGAATTTGTCTGGGCAACATTTTCCTACCTCCAACCACAAAAAAGTTATCACAAAATATAAACTTCAATTGTGAATCCCCAAAAAATGTATCCTTCAAATTTCCTCAAATTCATCCCAGAGGTACCTTATGATGTCAAGAAGCTTCCACATAAATTTTGTGATGGGCACTCCAATAGTTTCTGAGATATGAGCAATAATGTACATGTACGTATGGCATATAGGTTCGAAAATCAGCATTTGTAATGTATTATACAATCAATAAGTGAGTTCAAGTACACAGTGTTCACTAACCTGACTTAGGCTTTCAATTTCCTCTTCAATGCAGCAACAGCAGCACTTGTTTCTTTCTTGGAAATACAATATGTCCTTCCAGTTGCAGTGGTTGGTTCAACAGTAGTAAGCACATCCTGGTAGTCAATAGTGAGAGGGTCTGATGGTTCCGGAAATGTATATGATGGGGATGGTCCATGTGGATGGAGGAACTTAACATCCACCTCATGCCTCTCTGGGGTATGTTCCATGACACATGCAACCCACCAGTGACCATCATAATCCACTGTAACATAACCAGTTATGGCTGAGACATTGTGATCGATCATCCCAGGTGTAAGTTTCACATGTTCCTTTCGTTCTTCGGCTGAGAACGAAAAGGCTCGAACTGTGACTTTTTCCTTAGACACAGGAACAAAGCAATGTAGCTTTAGTGTACCTGGGATTGTGCGGGTCTCTTCGAATCTTGCTTTGAGTAGTTTTGATTCTTGTTCATACTGTTCTGCTGTTGCAAACTGGCAGTTGACATTTGCAATCTCTGAATCAGCAAATTCAAAAAGTTGGCGAGGAGTGATGATCTGTTGATCATATGGTCGTTGGAGACTGGCTTTAGCTGCTAACCGCTTAATTGTCCCGCCAACTCCATCAGATGGTCCCTTCCCATGCGACATAGCAAAAAAGTGCCATTCAGCTGGGACACCGAAATCCTCTTCATGGAGGCATAAATTGCTGAAGTTCTTCCGATTCTTGTACTGGGCTGCACATCCGTCGGAGAAGTAGCAAACCTTTTTAGGGCGCTGTCCAAATTTGGTGGTTAGGAATTGAAGGAACAGTTTTTGGAACAGATGAACTGCCACGGTATCATGAATGTTACATTCTGATATGATGGCAAAATTTATGTGTTCAGGAGTTTTATCTTGCATGCTTTGCCGATAGTAGCACACAAACGGGTGGATTGTGGCCTGCAGGTTGTTCCAAT
The DNA here is from genome assembly GCF_964187855.1 of Myxine glutinosa. NCBI lineage: Eukaryota > Metazoa > Chordata > Myxini > Myxiniformes > Myxinidae > Myxine > Myxine glutinosa. The sequence goes on along the minus strand of NC_136269.1, from coordinate 101,488,054 downwards.
GGAATGACTGAGATGCATCCTGAACTACAAAACTATAGTTCTCCGCAAAGTCTGCAATGACCAGGAACACACCAGGCTCAAGTGTATTCTTCAGATTCTGTAGGTAACGCGACTGCTGTTTGGCAATGAAACTGTGTGGTAACAGTTTCTGAAGGCTGCTTTGGAAAGAATCCAGAAAGTCAGCAACTGTCTGAACTTTCGTCTCAAGGTTCGACCGATCAGTTGATGTCCACTGTTTATACTGCACCTGGTCGATCATGTTGTCTTGCATATATGTTTCAAGCTTATCTCGAAGACCCGCCATTCCGGGACACTCTGAACACTTGCCAAAAAAACACTCAATGCGAGGTGGGTTGCACTGAATAGCTGCAAGACAGTGACTGTAGTCTTTAAACTCACCACCAGTCACAGAATCCAGTTTTGCTCCAGTGAACATGAGCTTTACATTTTGATGTGTTGTGCAAACACAGACTGAGTGTGTTCCACTTGATCCTGCTAGAACACACTGCCTTGGACGGAGTTCAGCAAATTTTGAAAATCCAATCTTTACATTCGGATGGGCCTCCTTGAAAAGCTCATATGCTTCCTTCAGATTACATAGCACTAAATGTTTTTGCATATGTTGCTTTTTCCCATTGACTAGAACAGAAACAAAGTCTTTCATGCCAGGCATTTGTCTGCTTATGGTCTCTGACAAGTAGAATTCCCTGACCTTTTCCTCAATTTCCTTTGAAATCGCTTTTCCCGTCTTTGGGTTAGGCATGGTGAGAATTCCTTGTTCTCTGACCAATGCCTTTGCTTTCCTAGCCATGTAGCTTGACACATCAAACTCCTCTGTGATCTCAGCAATTGTCCAGCTTTTTGGCAGAACAGTCAGCACCTGCACTTGTTCACTTTTCTTGGTCGTTGATTCAAACTTGTGCTTGAGTTGTTCTATCATCTCCTGTCCTGCATCCTGGAGTTTGTTAGATGGCAATCCTGTCGCGATTTCCAATTTTTTCTTCACAGTGTCACCGATTTTCTTGGTTTTGGATTTCACATATTTATCTGCAGCAAGTCTCTTTTTTGGAATAGGTGATTCTCCAATCAATCCCAAAGACTCATTCAGTGTATTCTGTTCCATTTTAGGAGAATGAAATTCAAACTCCCCTGAACTGCCTGGTATTGGTGATTCACCTCCACCATCATTGTCCTCACGACTGCTAATAGCGCTGCTGGTCACTGGTAATGGTATTTCACTCTGAGTCTCTACCACACCTGGTTGTCTTTTTGCCAGTTTCTTACGACACTGGGTACAGATTTTCTGTGCACTTTGCAGTTTGAGGCTTGGATGAGTGGCTATGGCTTTTTGGCTAACAGCTCTCAAGCCAGACGACTTTGGTTTTTCATGAGCTCCAAAGGGATTGCAGCAGGATTTCTGCTTCAAGATGAACTTTTCCTTGGCAGTCGTCATTTGACAGGGAGGATGCCTGTAGACAGGGAGGAGTGCCCATCACAAAACGTATGTGGAAGCTTCTTGACATCATAAGGTACATCTGGGATGAATTTGAGGAAATTTGAAGGATACATTTTTTTGGGATTCACGATTGAAGTTTATATTTTGTGATAACTTTTTTGTGATTGGAGGTAGGAAAATGTTGCCCAGACAAATTTATAGGGCATGAAAATACCTTTAAAATGACACCAAAACCAGCTCTCTAGGTGTTATACTTTTAGAGATATGGCCATTTGAATTCGTGACATCGCGCTAATTAGTCCAAAGTTCGTTAACCTGTATCTCACTAATTAAGAGGCTGTTAGCAAAAATATTTGAGTTCTAGCTGTTTTTCATGGGTCCCAATTGGTTCCCAAAGTTTTACAAAAATCTGAGAGATGACGGCAGATTCTTTGATGATTTGACATGGAATGACCCTTTACTAGTACACCCGCTAACTACGGGAGGGGCAGGAAGGGTCATTCCTCTTTGGGGTATATAGATTACAGTCGATCTATGGTCTGGTCTCAAGAACATTGGGTGTGTGTTCATTTTCCAAGTTTCTTGTAGAGAGATCGCCAAGTGGTTTAAGCATTCGAGCAAGCATTCCATTCAAAACCCTTAAGAAACGGCTGGCTTGGCAAGCGCTAGCTAGCTGCTTGGTAAATGAGCACACCCCGGGCTTCCTCCCTTTCAGTTTTGTGTTAAACAGAAGGAGCGAGTTTCAAAAGTTCACTACGAAAAACGCCACGTTAGCATCAGGAAGGGTCATGTTATTAACCCAACACTTATGGGGTACCTAGAGTACAGTAGATCTTCGCTCAGTTCTGTAAGTAAAATTTACCTCACGGATGTCGGGTTTCCCCCAAATTTCTTCATTTCGCGTTATAAACAGCATTAGCGACTGTTTAAAAAGCTAATCATACATGTTTGTGGTTCATAATATTCATTACTGTTCATTAATGTTCATTACTTCTGGTAGAGGTCGTTGCTCCCACAAAAACGCCATGATAAGCTATTTATATATGTTGACTCGCCGGAAAAACCCCTTGGGGAGGTGGGATATTATTGGTATTAATATTGTTTTGTAATAACATTAATATTACGCTAAAAATCATTAGTTTTGTTATTCGAAGCAGCCTTGGAAAAACGCCACGATAAAGCTAACTTATTATGGCTATACACCTCAACACGCAACCTATTGACGGCAATGGCGGGGGAAACCCGCTCGGGGGAGAAAACCCCTTTGGGAGGGGGGAAAATAAATGTGCTACAACTTTCATTACCTCACCCTTGGTCATCCTGTCAAGTTTGGTTGAGATTGGATAAGTAACGACAGAATGTATTGGCGTCAAAAATTCATCAGATAGACACAAATGGCGTATTTTAGTATGATTCCCCGACAAGAGTGAGGCTCATGGAAGAGCAAGGTAGAACTGACAGTGGGCCAAACAAGGAGAGAGTAGGAAGAAACACTGAAACTTGCTAAAAAGGTTGGGTTAGGAAATGCTAATAAAGATCATGGGTCAGACTTGGGGGTGAAGAGATGATCGTGCTCTGCTTGCTTGAAGTTTTTGAGGGAAGAATAAAACAGAGCCTCTGGAAGGTGGTTCCGTAGATGAGAAAAGCAAGGAATAAAATAGTTTAGGTGTGCAGTCAACCTGGATTGTAGAAGAGGCCAAGAAGCTCAAGATACGGAGTTTTTTTTTTCCAGTGGATGACCAAGGAGATGGGTGGGTGGGTTCATTTGAAGATGTTCATTCCAGAGCGATAGGGTGATTTCCCAGGATTTAAGGCCATGTTCCATTTAGTACCCTGACGTTGCTTTCAAAGTCAAAGGAGTACGAAATGGTACATACCAAGTTTCATGTTCGTTAAACAATAAAGGCGTATATGAGCAAGGCTACACAAACCTTTGGAGCATCAGACTTGTGCTTGAATAATCTGTTAGGTAAATGTCATAAATAATACCACAATGGCCTAGTTAAAATGATCGAGGGAAGAAGTGTACAGGTTAATGGCGACTTGTGGGGGGGGGGGGGGGGGGGGGGGTTGTTTTCACCCAACCTGTTAGGAACTCCACTGGGGTCATACGGTGCTTGGCATTCATCTTCCTCCAGCTCTGAGTACTCGCTTTTGGGCCTGCAGTGCACATCACGAACAGCCATTATCCACAAATAATAGAGCCCATTCTCACATGACTTCAAAACCCCATTAAAGGTGATTCCTAATTAAAACGTACCACTCCTCTGGCTTGGGAAACAGCGTGTGCCGTAGGGCGTTGTCAGGGTCATACTCAAACGCAATGCCTGCCGTAGGGTTCCATTTTGCATGTTCTTTCCCAAAACCTTTCTTGGCAAAGGCTCTGAGTCTCAACTCTTGTCCTTTTCGTAACTTAACAATCAGGATGTCTGGAATAAAACAATTCATAACATTCCATCGAGGTACTTTAGGCTAAATTTTTGAATCATTAATTTGGTTACAGCAGATACAAAACGCTGACCTATATTACACTAGCCAAAGTACCCATCCCCAGTGACGGGAAAAGCAAGCAAAATACCCCCAATCCACAGTGATGGGAAAAGCAAGCAAAAATACCCCCCATCCCCAGTGACGGGAAAAGCAAGCAAAAATACCCCCCATCCACAATGACCGGAAAAGCAAGCAAAAATACCCCCCATCCACAATGACCGGAAAAGCAAGCAAAAATACCCCCCCCCCCCCCCCCCATCCCCAGTGATGGGAAAAACAAGCAAAAATACCCCTCATCCACAGTGACGGGAAAAGCAAACAAAAATACCCCCCATCCCCAGTGACCGGAAAAGCAAGCAAAAAATACCCCCCATCCCCAGTGACGGGAAAAGCAAGCAAAAATACCCCCCATCCACAATGACCGGAAAAGCAAGCAAAAATACCCCCCCCATCCCCAGTGATGTGAAAAGCAAGCAAAAATACCCCCCATCCCCAGTGACGGGCAAAGCAAGCAAAAATACCCCCCATCCCCAGTGACGGGAAAAGCAAGCAAAAATACCGCCCATCCCCAGGGATGAGAAAAGCAAGCAAAAATACCCCCCCCCCGTCCACAATGACCGGAAAAGCAAGCAAAAATACCCCCCATCCCCAGTGACGGGCAAAGCAAGCAAAAATACCCCCCATCCCCAGTGACGGGAAAAGCAAGCAAAAATACCCCCCATCCCCAGTGACGGGCAAAGCAAGCAAAAATACCCCCCATCCCCAGTGACGGGAAAAGCAAGCAAAAAGACCCCCCATCCCCAGTGACGGGAAAAGCAAGCAAAAATACCCCCCATCCACAATGGCGGGAAAGGTTCAAGTTAATCTATCAATTAAAATTATTTCATTAACTCAAAAGGTCAATTGTGTTGCACTCCAAAATCCCAGCTTTTTCAATTTGAGAGCAATTGGTCGGCCTGTTCGCCAAAAATTGCTATATTGGTCATTTTGGCCTCAATTCGCGGCCTCAAAATGGCCTCCGAAGCCGTGGCCAGACAGCCCAAGTTACTTCCCACACAAAGATGTATCTGTACCCCGAATATGGAGTTTGTAGCTTTAAATATATGGCTGTGCATAAGGGACAGATCCAGAGAGAGAGAGAGAGAGACATTTGCACTTGCATATATATGAACTACAGGAACATGGTGATGGAGTTCACCTGTGAGCTTTCCAGCCAGGGTTTGCATCTCAACCCTGCTATGAAATGTCACCATGGTATTTTGCATAAGCCGTCCCTTTGATGAACTTTTAACTGTCACCATAGGTCGTTAAACTTGGTGTACCATGTGCTAGCATTAGTTGGTGGATGTTAAAGATCCCACAGTGTTTTTCATGGAGTAGGCCATTTAACACCGGCACCCTGACCCCCGCTCTACCCCCCGTTTGGCTAACCCCCGCTCTAGCGGGGAAAAATGGCCTTAAAAACGATCATTCATTCATTCATTTTCACCCTGACCACATTACAAATTCCTGTCACCTCCATCTTTTTTTCTTTTTTTTTGTATACTGAATCGAGGCTCGTGAAAGAGCTGACATTTACTTCACAAACAAATCAACCAGACAAACAAAATATATAAAAAGAGGGAGCGGAAGACAAGAGAATGGGAAGCACGCAAACACTTGAGAGCACACAACATTTAAGAGCAGGGAGATGTGTGGGAGGGAGAGGGCTTGGGGGGAGGAGGTGTGGGAGGGGGGGGGGGGGGGGGGTGGGAGAAGTATAAAACACAAGGACACCAAGGACTTCCAGGACAGAAGTTGGTATTTCAAAAAGTGGAATTGGGGTGAAATTATCGGGGATAGAAAAGATCAAGGTTTTGGATGGGGGAAGATAAGAGATGGTGGTGAACAGCTGTTTTAAAGACCTGGAGGGTGGAGTGGGATTGAAGAGAGTGAGGGAGTTTGTTCCAGAGGCGGGAGAAAAAAGGAATGAAGGAGTGAAGGTGAGCAGAGAGTCTTGATTTTGGCAGTTTAACCATAAGAGGGTTGCAGGCAGATCTTGTGCGACTTGTAGGAATACTAGGGCATGCCCGTACTATATATATATATCTAAAATTATATCCCCCCCCTCTATTTACATGAAATGGTTTGGTCCAAAGCGAACGGCTTGCGAGTGGTGACAATCCCCCCCCTCTATTTACATGCAATGGTTCGGTCCAAAGCGAACGGCTTCCGGAGTTTGGTAAAGAAATCGCCATCGCGTACACAAACGCGCAGGAAAGCGAATGAATCGCAAATTCGTTTTTATTAGTTGTAAAACATAGTTTAACGCCAACATAGTTTGCAAACGTGAAATAAATGAATACGCTCTCAAATGTGCCATCCGAGGCAGAGTGTGCCCGCCACGTTCGGCACACGCGATCGTTCGCTGCTCTCTGATTGGTTGAATCGTTTTTTGGACATAGCTCGGTAAGTAATTGTCCGATTAATATGAAACCTTGAAAAGGCACATCCTCGGGTCCCCAGCAATATACCTGGCAAGTTAAAAGTATATCGGACCCGTGGTTGTCGAGAAACAGCGGTCACAGACAGACAAACGTACAAACGTACAGAGATTACTGGAATTATAGATAGATTTGCGGGACAGAGCCCAGAGAGAGCTGGGGGGGCAAGGCCAGAGAGGAGCCGGTAGAAGACGGAAAGACCACCAACCTGCCTGCGGTGAGTGAGTGAGAGGCCCTTGGAGTTAGCTTCATCGCGGGAGATTCCAATGATTCTGAATGCTTTGCTTTCAACAGCGTGAAGACGAGCTAGGTGTGAGGCAGGAGCACCAGCCCAGAGGGGAGAGCAGTATTCCATTGAGCTGCGGATGAAAGCCTTGTACGTGGTGAGGAGCTCAGGTGTGCCAAGGAAGGATTTCGCACGACGGAGGATGCCCAGTCGGCGACTGGCTTTGGAGGCCAGATTTGAAATGTGGTTTTCCCAGGAAAGATCATGGCAGATAGTGAGACCCAAAAGTTTGAGTGACAGAACTTCTTGGAGAGGATTATTCAGAAAGTAGATGGGAGGGTTGTCCAGTCGGTCTTTTCGGAGAGACATCGTAAGAGTGTGAGATTTGTCAGGATTGAAAGACATGTTCCACTTGTTTGCCCAGTCTGTTATTTTGTCCAGGTCTGCAGAGAGTGAGGAGGCTGCAGACTGCCAATCTGAGGGATGAAGAATGGAGCGACAGAGAGTAGAGTCATCAGCAAAGAGATAGAGAGGATTTTCAAGAGAGTCGGAGAGATCATTGATGAAGACCAGAAAAAGCACAGGGCCCAGAACACTGCCTTGGGGAATTCCAGCCTGAACAGGAAGAGGAGATGAGAGAAACCCATTCAGGGCCACACGTTGACTACGACTAGAGAGGAAGTCCGCCAGCCATGCGTGGAGATTTCCATGGATACCAACAGAGGAGAGTTTGGTGAGCAGAGCGGGTGCCAGACCGTATCGAAGGCACGTGATATGTCAAGGGAGACAGCTCTAATTTCCTGTTTGGCATTGAGGACCTCCATTCATTGCTGAGAAAGCAGTAGCAGCATGTCCAGAGTAGAGTGACCAGGTCTGAAACCAAATTGGGCAGCTGGTGGTTGGAAAACCAATCTGAACGTTAGGCCTGGGCAGCTGGTTCATGAAGGCCATAAACGACCCCACAAGGTGGTTGGAAAAATTTGGGGCCAATAAATAGGAATCTCAGCATTACGAGGCAGTGCTCACTCACATGGGTACCTATTGCCAGAGCAGCAATGGAGGAAGACACCTCATGCAAGATAGTATCAAGCAACGAGATGGTAAGGCTGAACTACATTTCAACCAAAAAAAATATACTCACCGTCCTGTTCACCATAGTCATTGGGATCATCATCTCGGGTTCGTGATGTCATCTGCAGAGATTGGGAAACGGAAGACGCTTGAAACTTAAAACAATTGGAACCAAGAAATAAAAGCAAACTGATTTACATCAAAAAGCACAGAAAACTTCAGAGAAATTAAAGTGCTGGCCAGCTCAACAAGAAAAGGGAGAAACAGCAAGACAATGGAGATCTAAGCTCGGTTAGTGAAAATGGGAGAAATTTGATCTTTTATTCATCACCTCATTATTTATAACAGACTAAGAATAATGGGAACAACTTGGTGCTTACCGGCACAACACGGGGATTTGAAGAGATAAGATCTCTGGAAGTAACATGGCGCGTCTGATCTTCGGAGCACTTCACCTCCATGTTGAACTCGACAGAGCATTCGGTGCAAAACTCCTCACACGTACAATCCTAGCGAAACAATACGCTCCTTGCCATTGCACCAAAACGGACGTTACCATGCACTTCTGCTACAAGCGTCTAAAAAATAAATAAAATGAGAACATCCCGCCGATAGGCCATTGTACAACCATTGATTAGAACTCAACTAGACATGATCAGGGACTCATGGAGAAGCTTGTGCTTGCAGAAGGAGACGACACGCGTTACATAAAACGATAAATTCTGATGTCATCATCCATTTTTATTACTTGCAAAATTGAGGATTTTTCAATATATTGGTCGGTTGAGTTTGTGGTTCTGTCTGTCTGTCTGTCTGTCTGTTTGCTTGTCTGTTTGTCACCGGCCTACAGGTCACAATTCTAAACCGATCGTCACGAAACTTCACCAAGTTGTATAGGTCGTCCCAATTGAGAAGCCTATTGATTTTGGGGTCAAAAGGTCAACATAGGCCAAAGGTCACCAACTTTGCCAAATTTCTAAAATCCTCAATTTTAATCCGATTGACTTGAAATTTAAAAAGGACTTGCACATCTGGTCACTGAATTCAACCACCCAGTATATTTGAGGTCAACATAGGCCAAAAGGTCAACATAGGCCAAATTTCTAAAATCCTCAATTTTCATCCGATTGACTTGAAATTTGAAGAGGACTTGCATATCTGGTCAATGAATTCAACCACCAAGTATATTTGAGGTCAACATTGGCCAAAAGGTCAACATAGGCCATATTTCTAAAATCCTCAATTTTCATCGAATTGACTTGAAAATTGAACAGCATTTGCACATCGAGTTACTAAATAGGGAAACGAACTATTTTGAGGTGAAAAGGTCAAAGGTCAACTCAAGGTCAACCTTCCAAAATCATCATTTTTCATCTGAAAAATCGTCACTTTTCTTCCTATTGACCCGAGCTTTGATCAAGATTGTCAAATTTAATCTTGATGAAATGGACAATTTGCTGTATCAATGGAAAAAGAATTCTTGGGGAGGAGGGAGTTGAGGGGGGGGGGGGGGGGGGGAAGCAGATTTTGCAAGTATCGTGCTCCACATGACGTTTTATTGTTATATATCTTTCACCTGAAAAACATTGCCCGTCTCCGCTCATCCCTCTCCTCCACGGCTGCAGAAACCCTCATCCACGCCTTCATCACCTCCCGTCTGGACTACTGCAATAGCCTCCTCTATGGTTCACCCTCAAAAATCACCAATAAACTCCAATACATTCAGAACTCCGCTGCCCGTCTACTCACTCATTCCCGGACCCGTGACCACATCACCCCCGTCCTTTACAAGCTTCACTGGCTCCCCATCCCCCAGAGAATCCAGTACAAAATCCTCCTCTTGACATACAAAGCCCTCCATAACCTGGCCCCATCCTACCTGGCTGACCTCCTCTCCAGACACACTCCCACCCGCAACCTCCGCTCTGCTGGTACCAACCTCCTGACCCCCTCCATCCGGACCAAATTCAGATCCTGGGGGGACAGGGCCTTCTCCATCGCTGCTCCCACCCTCTGGAACTCACTACCTCACACCATCAGAGACTCCTCCTCACTCACCACATTCAAAACATCACTAAAGACCCACCTGTTCAACGCTGCATTCAACATTCAACCCACAGCATTTAACCCCTGACTATCTCTTCTCCTTCTCCCTCCTTTTGCTTTAAATATTTCCCTATTGATTCTTGTCTTGTCTTTTTGATTCTTGTCTTATATATATGCCGTATATCGCTGCTGTTTGTTTTCTTGATTCTTGTCTTTTTGCAATTGTTGTTTTCATGTATTGTTATGCATTATGTTTTCCACTCTGTCAAAGCGCCTTTGGGCTTCTGGAAAAGCGCTATACAAAATAAATGAATTATTATTATTATTATTATATATATTGTCCTGTCCGTAGCTAGTTAAGACCAGCTTTGGACGAATAGCCGAAACGGTTTTACTCCCGAGGCGGCAGCCTGAAAAATGGTGGTATTTTTGTCGGGCGCGGAATGAAGGAATGTCAAACGTTTACCTGAATGAAACACACGGGTTTATTCCGAAACCACAAACAAGTAAACTAAACACGATAAGGAAAATTCCACAATAATTATTTTAATGTAAATAAACCAAAGAATGAAAATATCGAAATAAAAACTGAGGTAAATTAATTTCCTAACATGAGGATCCTCCACTCAGATTCACTACACAAAACAGGGGAATGATGAAATAAAATCCCTTTGGCCGGCTGGCACTCAGCTTTGGCCTCGACGTGGACCTCTTCATGGAGAGTGGGGCGATGGCTAAGTTCTCTTGCGCCGGAGCGCACAAGATGGCGCCGGAGGCGCCAAGTGTGGTGAGGTGAGCAGACGAGACAGCCTTTCTCCTCCACCGTCTGGGGAAGCACACGTGGCCTTCAGCTTCCTTGCAGGCCAACAATTAATCAAACTCCTTTTCAATCGCCGCAGCAGAAATCCTCTCCTCAGCCTGCACAAAATGGTCAAGCCTTCTCGTCAAAAACCAAAAAAGAGATCGACTTCTTCACCGTCTCTGGAAGCTTCTCGCTCTGACATCACCCCCGGCCCTCTTGGCCAATCACAACCTTCAGGGGCGTGGCCAGCCCACTCTTTCTTCCACGCCCATCATACCACACTGGTGGCGTGGCCTTTTGCCGTAAGTGTGCATGTGGGCGGGGCTTGTCGATCGGCTCCGCTCGGGTTCTGTTGGCGGTTGTCGTTAAACGGAGGCCCTTATGGCCAGCCGTGATAAATGTAAAACGTTAGGGAAAGTTAGAGGGAAAAAAATCACATACTGGGGAAAATTAACCATAATCCCTAACTGATTAGCACTGCTTCCCTCGTGTGAAGACACATAAACAATCTTAAGTTATAATTTCCCTACTTAAGTACATCAAGATTTCTCCTACGTGTCAACGGTCCATGCTATAATTATACAATCCTATCTTTACAATGGGATTCCTTCATCTACACCCACAAAACCACCTTTAGAGGCCATTTTTCCCCGCAAGCGGGGGTTGGCCTTTTTTGGGGACCATGGTTGTTGTTGTTTTTTGGTCCCCTTTTTGAAGCAATGTTTTACGGCCGGATGCCCTTCCTGCCGCCAACCCTTTTTGTCGCCTTTTTACGACAAACAGGGAATTACCAGTGAACTGGTACTCAATTTGCCGACCTCGGAAGGATGACAGGCTGAGTCAACCCCCCTGGTGTTAATTCAGCGATCGACCGGGATTCGAACCCAGGATCCTAGGATCCTAAGCTGGCACCCTAGCCGCTAGCCCAACACCGGGATTCGAACCCACAAACTAGCCCAACACCGGGATATATATATATATATATAAAAATGTAAATCATGTAAATGTAAATATATATACAATTTTTATTTTTATAAACAGGAATCAAATTCCTGCGAGGGGCTAAGTGTGAAAAAATTCTGACAATACGGGGCTCGAACCACGGACCTCCATTGATTACGCGTCAGCAGTCCACTGGTTGATGGTTGAAGTATCATGCTCTTTACAGAGCTTTCGCGTTGCCAAAGCAGTTTTTCAGCAAGGGTTATACTGGGTGGTCTGTCATTGCCTTCCCAGCTTTGTTTGTTCATGCTCTATCCATTGAAATGAAAGAAAGTAATGCCTCTTATTTTATTTCTCACTAAATACAATTACAATGAAAACTACAGGGCATATACATGCACACATATGTGGCAAGTATGAAGATATTTCAACATATGCTCTCCGTCAACTGCAATCTATATTATAAAAGGCACCGTGTGTCTGTTCGTCACCCATTGGTTGGACAGTTCGCCTGACTCCACCCACAATTTCACCTGAAAAATGACAAGGTGCCATGTTGGTGCCTACTGTCATGCGAAGGCAAAGATATCTTCAGAGGTGTCATATTTACAATCGCCATACCTTCCCTATAAGTTTTCCCTCCAGTGTAAAATGACCAAAGTGGCAGTTAAAATGATTTTGAGCTGATAGACATCATGAGCCTTGTGAAAATAGGCCTCAGCAAGCGAGAAAGCACTCTGTTGTCTATACAACACCCAAATAACTATGTGGCATTCTCTCAAGCAGGCCTTTTACCGTGGAGGTTACACAGGCCCTTGCTATTATTTCTGACTATTTTTTTTCTCATAATCGACTCGTCCAGGGATCATTAAAGTCATGTCATTATAAAGGTCTTTGTCTGAGGACTTCCAGGAATCGCACGATATTGTGAAAGAAATTGTGAAAGAAAAGTGCATTTTACATTGTGAAAGAAAACATCTGTCATTATTTACTTTTAACAGTGTATATATATCCATCAGGAAGAAGATAACTGGTTTTGGGTCATTCATTGGCTCGCATAGCCTGCTTTAAATGATCACTTGAGAGTTGCAATGCCATGGGATTTCCGCATATTTTGTTGTGGAATTGCGACTTGGACAGGTTACCGTGAAGTCGGTGATAGTATGATAGGGGAGGGGAAAGCTGTTTCAATGTGGGAATGCCTGTTTGCTTTTATGAGTGGGAGGAGGGTGAGGACAAAGGTTGTCACTTTGGGGGGAGTTGGGGTGAGGGCTTTCGGTGAAGGGAGATTAAGGAGTTGTGGTGAGAGGGGGGTGCGGAGGGGGTTTGATGGCTTGATAGGTCTGTCGTTAAAGGGATCAGTTATTACACCTTTTTATGTAATTCAGTGATGTTGACAGATTTCCAAGCAGATGGAAGATGACCTAGCGCTAATGACAGGGTGAAACGGGCAGAGAGAGGATGTGCAGGAGCGAGCCAGAGCAGGTTTTTAGGACACGCGAGCTGATGCCATCCGATCCAGTAGCAGAATTAGAGTTGAGGGTTGGAAAAACCTTCTCTACCTTCTCAGGTGCAAAAGACACATAGTTCCAGGAGCAGTTGGGTACGACAGGGAAGGATGGGTAATGAGAGAGAGGGGTTGGGGATACAAGATTCGGAAGCAAACACAGAATTGAGGCATTCGGCCTTCTCACAAGAGGAGTCAGCTGTGGTGCCATTTGATGAGAGGGTAGGTTAAACATCGAGCCTAATCAATTCGACACAAAAATAAATACATTGCTAAAAATGATAAACATTCATTTAATCTGCCAATAAGCATGGAAGCAGCAGCCAAAAAAGGTCAATCCACCAAATGGTGGAAAGCCTGGCATGACTGGCCGATTTCAGGACATTTGAGCATCAATCGCACTCCACGCTGCATTATCAAACACATGTAAATGATGTAAACATCAGCAATCTGGTATGTAATCTTACCCTAGAAAACTGCATCTTCTCCACAATGTCATCGCTAGTGAGAGGGATCAGTCCTAGTGAACACACAAAACCAGCAATATAGTCAACTGCACATCATTGTGGGAGAGCACATGTAATCATAGTTGCGCCATCCCCCACTCGTCCGATCCCCTGTGCTGGTGTCAGGAATTGGTGGAACTTACCGATACGATGAGAAATAAATTCATCGTGAAGGACCGAGGAGTTTGCATCAATCTGAACCCAGTCAATGGCTGAGGGAGGATGCATAAAACATGGTTTATAAATCACACAAAAGGGAATAACAAATGGCACACAAACCTCAAAAGCGGCAGGTACGTGAATCATCAAAATTCCACAATCCGAGTTTAAAACGAGAAATTTGAATTAAACGCAAATCCGCGGGTGGATCTGCCTTTGCCTGCGCTAGATGTCAACCCACTGCTGCATTTGATATCAATTAAAGGTCACATTATAAATTAAAAGTCAGATGAGAGAGAGAGAAGGGAGACACAAGTACAAGAGAGAACATCAATAGACACAGTGATTTTCCGTTAAAAAAAACAACAACTCGATTCCGTTTCAGAAAAGAAATTCCATTTAGTGTTATCAATGAAAATCTAAGCAATTATTTGTGAACTTGCATTGAAAAAATATATATAAGTCTTACAGATAAATGAAATTATTCTAAAATGCCACTTGCTTTGCTATAGGGGTCATTATAGTAATAGGCCACCTGAACTGCCTGCACGTGGCTTGTAGTTAAAGCCCAAAAAAAACAAAAACATCCAGGGAGGAGCCATTGTTTAAGAATCAAATTACTGCTCGATGTCACGATTGAAGTTCATAATTTTCATGTTCGTAGGTGTCAAGCTCTGTCGCCTGTCATTTAATAATTAACTGATTGTACTGTGAGAAGCTCCGCTCCATGTCAATGCTCGTCACCGGCATCCAAATGGCATCTCTGGCAATGTCTGCCAGCATGTTGATAGAGCCTCAGATATTAAAATAAATTGTAGACAGTGCATGCCAAGGGGTTACGAGTTGCTGCAAGGCTGGTCACGGCTGCCATTAAACGTGTGCAGTTTTCGTTGATGAAGCTCGTGTAGAGTTGAAGCTCAGCATAGATGTATTTGTTTGCTGTTATCGCAATGATTGTATCACCCACTAGGCCCTTGCTGTCTTCCTGCTTGAAGAAACCCTTGTAGATGTGGAGATGATGGCGTGATAACTAACAGCATCAAACCACAAGTTGACCACAGGTACTGGAGGAAGCTTCACCTGGTCGTTCGGCAGAAAGTATTGAAGAAACTCTGGGTCTTGCCTGTTGCTTTCTTGATGAAAGTAGACTCGATCATTTTGACAATTGTGGCAAACCTATCAAACTCTGGCCAATGCTGGAATACTTCAGCTGACAAATTGATGATGTGATCCAAACGGAGCACATGACAACTGTTGGGAATATTGGCTGAAGGACTGAAGATTCCAGGGGCACAAGAGAAATTATATGAGAGTTTTGCATCTATTTCTGAAAGGACAAATGTGTGCGTTATGTGTGTGCTGTGCGTTATGTGTTTTATGTGTGTTATGTGTGTGTTGTGTGTTATGTGTGTGTTGTGTGTTATGTGTGTGTTGTGTGTTATGTGTGTGTTGTGTTGTGTGTTGTGTGTGTGTTGTGTGGATTATGTGTGTGTTGTGTGTGTGTGTGTGTGTGTGTGTGTGTGTGTGTGTGTGTGTGTGTGTGTGTGTGTGTGTGTGTGTGTGTGTGTGTGTGTGTGTGTGTGTGTGTGTGTGTGTGTGTGTGTGTTGTGCATGTGTGTGTTGTGTGTTGTGTTTATTTTTGGCAATCTCAAAATTTGGCTGTATTTCAACAAATTTTCACCATTAAAAGATTTCGCACACATGCACAAGTGGAGGCATGTAGGAAAATGTTCGGAGAACGTTTGGATTCGGAAGAGGGACAGAGAGCGGTATTCAGGATTGCAAAGCAGATAGCGAAAGAGAGGTGTGATGTGATGGGGGTGAGTTGCTTGAAGGATGAAGTGGGACAAATCGTTGTGGATCCAGATGGAATTAAAGGAAGATGGAAAAGATATATGGAAATGCTGTTGAATACAGAGAATGAATGGGATGGCAACATAGAGAGTAACCCAGTTTTAGGACCGGCAGAGAAGATAACTGAGAAGGAAGTTGAGGAAGCGATAAAAGCAATAAAAATTTTTTTTTTTTAAACCACCTTTAGAGGCCATTTTTCCCCGCAAAGCGGGGGTTGGCCTTTTTCGGGGACCGTGGTTGTTGTTTTTTGGTCCCATTTTTGAAGCAATGTTTTACGGCCGGATGCCCTTCCTGCCGCCAACCCTTTTTGTCGCCTTTTACGACAAGCAGGGAATTACCAGTGAACAGGTACTCAATTAGCCGACCTCGGAAGGATGACAGGCTGAGTCAACCGCCCTGGCGTTAATTCAGCGATCGACCGGGATTCGAACCCAGGATCCTCGGATCCTAAGCTGGCACCCTAGCCGCTAGCCCAACACCAGGCTCTTTGAAAAATGAAGCGATAAAAGCAATGAAGAGTAGAAAAGCGGGAGGGCCGACAGGAGTTGTGGGAGATATGTTGAAGGCAGCAGGAAGTTGGGGTGTGAAGAGAATGACAGAGATCTGTAATCTGGTGGTGAAAGAAGGCCGCATTCCAGTGGATTGGGAACTGAGTACCCTCGTCCCTCTGTACAAGGGGAAAGGTGACCCTCTGGAGTGTGGCTCGTACCAAGCGATAAAGTTATTGGAGCATGGAATGAAGGTATTGGAAAGGGTGTTGGAGAGGAGGATAAGGAATAAGGTGAAGATCGACGAAATGCAGTTTGGATTTATGCCAGGAAGAGGAACGACAGACGCGCTCTTTATTGTGAGGCAGTTGCAGGAGAAGTACATGGAGAAGAGGAAGAAGTTGTTTCTTGGGTTTGTTGATCTGGAGAAAGCATTCGATAGGGCTCCACGCGAAGTATTGACATGGGCATTGAGGAAGTTAGAAGTGGAGGAATGGTTGATCAGAGTGGTGATGGCAATGTACAAAAGAGCGTGCACAGCTGTAAGGACGAAGGACGGAAACAGTGGTGAGTTTGAGGTGAAGGTGGGAGTGCATCAGGGGTCGGTACTAAGTCCACTACTATTTGTAGCTGTGATGGAGGTGCTGGCTCAGAACGTAAAGGAGGGTTTACCGTGGGAGTTGTTGTATGCAGATGATCTGGTGTTGATTGCGGAAAGTATGGATGGACCGAAGGAAAAGATGAACAAGTGGAAGGAATGTATGGGGACAAAAGGTCTGAAGGTGAATATAGGAAAGACGAAGGTGATGGCAAGTGGTAAAGCATGTGGTGAGGTGGAAAGAACTGGGAAGTGGCCATGCGCTGTGCGCAGGAAGGGTGTCGGAGTGAACTCCATTCAATGTACAATGTGCGCTGAGTGCCTGAGTGGGTTCATCAAAAATGTAGTGGTCTGAGAGGGTCATTAACCAGTGTGGCAGCTACATTCAAATGTAAGGTGTGCACAGAAGGAGCTGCAGATGGAGGAAATGTTGAGTTGGATCTTGGAGACGGCATGAAGCTGGAAGGTGTGAAAACATTTTGCTACCTCGGAGACATGCTGAATGGAGAAGGTGGATCAGACTCGGCAACGGTTGCTAGAGTGAGATGTGCATGGAAGAAGTTTCGGGAACTGAGTGGCGTGCTGATGATGAGGGGAGTGTCGTTGAAGCTGAAGGGAAAGGTGTATGCTGCATGTGTGAGAAGTGTTATGATTTATGGGAGCGAGACATGGGTCATGAATGTAGAGCAGCAACGAAGGCTGGAAAGGGTGGAAATGCGAATGGTTCGGTGGATGTGCGGAGCATCGTTGAGAGAGAGGAAGACAAATGATGAATTGCGAAAGATGATGGGAATAGAGCCTGTGATTGGTGCTGTGAAGAGGAACAGGTTGAGATGGTTTGGTCATGTGTTGAGGAAGGATGAAAGTGACTGGTTGAGAAGAGTGATGGAAATGAATGTAGAAGGAAGTAGAGGACGGGGAAGACCGAGAAAGACTTGGCTAAAGATGGTGGAAGAAGAAATGCGGGCAAGGGGGTTAACAAGGAGAGATGCAGAAAATAGGGCAAATGGAGAAGATTGTCATGGGGACCGCAAGGCTAACCCCCGCTCTAGCAGGGAAAATGGCCTTAAAATGCATGTTGTTGTTGTTGCACACATGCACAAGTGGTGACCAACATTTTGTTACCTCTGCCACCGAAGGTGGATGGAGGTTATGTTTTCACCCATGTCTGTGAACAGGATATTTCAAAAAGGTGTGGACGGATTCAGACGAAATTTGGCAGAGATGTAGCGTATGTGACAAAGGACGAAATGATTAGATTTTGGTGAAGATCTGGATCCGGCTCCTCGAATTTTAAAAAGTGATTCTTCACCATTGGGAGATAGGGCCAAAAACTATACATAGCAGGATATCTCAAAAAGTTGTGGACGGATTTGGACGAAATTTGGCAGAGAGGTAGGTAGTGTATGTGACAAGGAAGACGATTCAATTTCGGTGAAGATTCGAATATAGATTGAGATACAATAATTATTTAATTTCGAAGTGATTCTTCACCATTTAGAAAAGCGATTATATAACATGATACTTAAAAAAGTTATAGAAGAGTCTTGAGTAAACTTGGGGGATGAGTTGGTTAGGTGCTAAGAACAAGCCGATTACATTTTGGTTCAGGTCTGAATCCAGATCTGGCCTATCAGTGGGATACAAAACGTAAACTATTCAGCCTGGTTTCTTTATGCTCTCTACCGAGTGCCGTTCTAGTTTTCAGTGGCGAATGTATTTTCAGGGAATAATCAACAAAGTGGGGTGAATTTCAAGTCAAATTTCACTTTGACTGGGGTGTGCCGAGATTGTTAGACGGAGTTTTATTCGATAGTTCATGCCAGCAATTGAGATAGAGATTCACAGTGACGCTTGTCCGAAGCTGCTGCATTTGACATTGACTGTGCTCACACTCTGGCTGTAGACAGTGTATTTTGTGCATCAAATTGCAGCGATTAAAAAGAAAAAAAAACTCTGTTATTACACTGGGGGAAGTTAAGTCTGTGGAGTATCTCACACACAAAATCAGACAATATAGTGAATATTCCATTTGTAAATGGATCTACAACCATATTTGGTGGTGTAATGGTTCGGGCGTCTGCTTGATCTCGGAGGTCGGCGGTTTGTAATGTGGCTGAGTCACGCCAAAGACTTTAAATATGGCACTTGCTGTCTCCTTGCTTGACGCTCAGTATTGTAGAGGATAGCCAGTCAAAAATCAAATCAAATCAGTTCATCTTTGTATTACCTTCTATACATGTGCTAAGTTTGGTTTTTGAAAACCTTCAATGTTTCATAAGTTAGCAGTTAAAAATATTTTAAATCCAGGTTCACAAATCGAATTAGTTCATCTTTGTAACATAGTGCATACTTGTACCAAGTCTGGTCAAGATCCCTTCAGCAGTCCACAATTTATCTCGTTACTGGACTCACATCAGAGGTTCATGCTCACCCATATTCTTTATTTTCCCCTTTTCTGGAATCAACTTCTTGAGTTTCTTGTCTTATGCTCTTATTCATTACTTCAAGAATCTGCTGCCCACGGCCACCTCCTTCACTTTTTTTTTTTTTTTTTTTTTGTATACTGAATCGAGGCTCGTGAAAGAGCTAACATTTACTTCACAAACAAATCAACCAGACAAACAAAATATATAAAAAGAGGGAGCGGAAAACAAGATGGGGAGAGAAGGTGAAGCACACAAACACAACATTTGAGAGCAGGGAGATGTGTGGAAGGGAGAGGGAATTAGTGAATTGCAAAAGTCCAAACTTTTGTCCAAACCAAAAGTCCAAACGTTTGTACTAAGTCAAAAAGTGGACTTAGTACAAAGTGAAAGTGAATCACTTGCAAACAAGTTTTTCCAACAAGGATAAAGGGTCGTGTATGAAGGTAGGCAAGAGTTGCCAGTGAGTGGATGCCTTCGCTGAAATAAGCCATGACCATTCATGAGTACCTATTGTGCAATGAACATGCGCCCACCAGAAACACCCACTCCATAATCAAAAGGCAAAAATTATAGTACTTGAGTAAGAATAACCAGGGAACTGGAAAAAAAAGACACTGTTTTGACAATTGAATCGCAAAACTCACCAAGCGTAGGAACCTCGGCATGAAACACTCTCCGCAAAGCGTTTGCCACTCTGGAACAGCGGGAAAGGACAACTATTACAATGTACAAAGTGTGCACAGGTTGCAAAGTTTAATCATGGTAGCACAACCAAGTGGACATTGTTTAAGAACTAAGGCTCAGAGATCCGTGACCTAATTTTTATGGTCATGACCCAGTTATATGCATTTTAGCATTTTCACCATTACTCGACTAAAGTTTGTCTGATCGGGACAAAATTACCCTGTCTAGATATCCTAGAGCAAAGCACATGTTTCTGCAGAGCGCGCAGGTTTCTCAACCCCTTCTTGGTGAAACTCCCAAAATCCAGGATCACTGCTCACCTCCACTCATTCTTCCCCACATCTATTTATTTATCCAAGTCTCCCTCTATTTTGTCCCTCAATCATGCTGTTTTTTTGTACACTGCCCCTCCCTATTCCATCTCTTGGCACTGCACGACATCATCGACGGGTGCTGACGGGGGCCGGGCGCCGACGTGCGTCGAAAGGGCGTATTCAGTTTTCACTCCGTTTGTTTTCTTTCTTGTTTGTCTGGGCGATATCGGGTGAAATTTGGGCACAATAGTGAACAAGGACTTTGGCAAAAAAGGTATTATATATATTTTTGATTAATCAATTAATTACTTCATCATTATCGATTTATTAATTACTTATTTATTTTCTTTCTCATCTGAGCAATATCTCATGCACCTTTTGAGCTAGGAAGCCGATATTCGGACATGACAATGACCAAGTGATTTGGCTGTGAAGGGTATTTTTGATTTATTGATCAATCAATTCATTATTTTTTTATTAACTACTTCATTTATTAATTTTTGAAAGGTTACAGATTCGGATGGAATAGTGGTGGTTTTGGTATGCTATTAGCCAATTGTTTAAGAAATAATTTTTTACAATTATTTATTTATTTTAATTACACAATTAATCAATCAATTATTGTACACCGCTCCCTCCCAATTCCATCTCCATGTGCTGCACGGTGACATCGCCAGCTGCCCTGGCATTGTCACGTGCTGGAGGATGTGTTATATATTTATTTATTTGGCATGGAGGCGGTGTACTTTGAATATAGCTCTACTTGTTGTACACCGCTTCCCCCCCCCCCCCCCCCCCCCTCGACCCACTCACTGTTCCTTTTGTTATGTTACATCCCAATCCATTATATGCATCAACTCCTCCATGAGCTTCAACTATATCCAAAGAGGCGTGGGATATGGGGTAAGGGAAGAGATTATTTTGACCCTTTTCAATTTTAGACTTCACCGACTCCCTCTACATCAAGGTAAAGATTTTAATATATTGTCAATATCCTCCAAGTCTAAATCAAAGCATAAAATTAGTTCCAGCTAACACGCTGACCAAATCACAAATTCCATCTTTTCAAGACCTCTAGGGTCCAGCAAGGGGAATTTCCTGGTATCTCCTCAAAGTACAACGCAGACTTTTTATGAACGAGCATCCTTCAGATAAATGGTCCTCAAATGTGGGACTGTTTTTTAAAACTTACACAATCTCGTCAATAATGGTTATTAAAATCTCTAAAAATGCAATCTTTTTACAGTTGCTATTTGTTAATGTTTACTTTTCTTCTTTCCTTTGTAAAGCACTTTGAGATTCATATTCTCAATGAAAAAATATATATATCGAAGAAATTGATCGATACGATTGCCACAGCTGGTGAAATACCAAGATGACTGTTTATAGCTGGGTCGACATTTGAACCCAGGCACAGGTGAGTGCATACATCTCCAGACTATCCTGACAGCCCTCAAAAATACAGAATGCAGATTATTCACCCAGGTAATTTTAGTGTGTTTTTTTTTTTAATCCATGAAGATCAAAATCCGAGAATTCCCTTTGAAAACTCGTTGCTCTTCAATAAGATAAGATAAGATTAATAATGTGTAACTTTCCTCACGTGAGGAAGGGAAGGAACAATTAGTTGTATATTCTTCGTCGGTCGGTCTTTAGTCGGTCTTCTACCGACTCCTCTCCGGCCTTGCTCCCCCAGCTCTCTCTGAGCTCTGTCCCCCAAATATTCCTACAGGTCGCACAAGATCTGCCTGCAACCCTCTTATGGTTAAACTGCCAAAATCAAGACTCTCTGCTCACCTTCACTCCTTCATTCCTCTTTTCTCCCACATCTGGAACAAACTCCCTCACTCTCTTCAATCCCACTCCTCCCTCCAGGTCTTTAAAACAGCTGTTCACCACCATCTCTTATCTTCGGACACACATGAAGTGTGTCCTTCGTAAAAGGGTCCCCCATCCAAAACCTTGATCTTATGTACCCCCGCTAATTTCACCCCAAATCCACTTTTTTGAAATACCAACTCATTTCCTGGAAGTCCTTGGTGTCCTTGTGTTTTATACTTCTCCCATTCCCCTCCCCCCTCCCACGCCGCCTCCACCCAAGCCCTCTCCCTCCCACACATCTCCCGATGTCCGTGCTCTCAAATGTTGTTTGTGTGCTTCCCCTTCTCTCCCCATCTTGTCTACCGCTCCCTGTTTTTATATATTTTGTTTGTCTGTTTGATTTTTTTTTTGTGATAAATGTTAGCTCTTTCACGAGCCCCGATTCGGTATACAGAAAAAAAAAACAAAAAAAAACGGAACACAAATCAGCATCAACCGCAATCACGAGCTGAAGTAAAACATGGGAAAACATGGAAATACCACACTGTACCTGGATAAATACCTTGGCGATCACATTGGGGTTTCGGCACACAGATGTTGAAATCGGCTTGGAAGGCTCGTTGGTAAAAACCAAAGCAAAAACCCTGTTTCTTCATTTAATATGCCTTTCAATGCTCTATAATTATCTATCTATAATTCCAGTAATCTCTGTGTGTCTGTGTGTCTGTGTGTCTGTGTGTCTGTGTGTCTGTGTGTCTGTGTGTTTGTCTGTGACCGCTGTTTCTCGACAACTACCGGTCCGATATACTTGAAACTTGCCAGGTATATTGCTGGGGACCCGAGGATGTGCCTTTTCAAGGTTTGAAATTAATCGGACAAGTACTTACCGAGCTATGGCGATTTAGCCGTTCGCCGTTCGCTTTGGCGTTGCGAATGGACCAAACCATTCATGTAAATAGAGGGGGGGGGGGGGGGTTCTGTGGTCGTTCGCTTTGGCTTTGCGAATGGACCAAACCATTCATGTAAATAGAGGGGGGGGTTCTGTGGTCGTTCGCTTTGGCTTTGCGAATGGACCAAACCATTCATGTAAATAGAGGGGGGGGTTCTGTGGTCGTTGCGAATGGACCAAACCATTCACATCGAATCATCGAATCACATCGAATGGACCAAACCGTTCGCTTTGGACCAAACCATTGCATGTAAATAGAGGGGGGGGGGGTTCTGTGGTCGTTGCGAATGGACCAAACCATTCATGTAAATAGAGGGGGGCGGGGGGGGGGTTCTGTGGTCGTTACTGCCACGTGGTTTCAAAGTTTTTTTTTGTTGTTGTTGTTTGCACGCATGTTTTTTTGCACCCACGTACGGGCACGCCCTAGGATGTTTACACACACACACCCCTACACAAATTTTTTTTTTTTTTTTTGGCAAGGAACGGGCACCCACGTACGGGCACGTCCTAGCTTATATATAGTACGGGCATGCCCTAGTCTATCTATAATTCCAGTAATCTCTGTGTGTGTGTGTGTGTGTGTGTGTGTTTGTCTGTGACCGCTGTTTCTCGACAACCACGGGTCCGATATACTTGAAACTTGCCAGGTATATTGCTGGGGACCCGAGGATGTGCCTTTTCAAGGTTTCATATTAATCGGAGAAGTAGTTACCGAGCTATGGCGATTTATTTACCAAACTCCGCAAGCCGTTCGCTTTGGACCAAACCATTTCATGTAAATAGAGGGGGGGGGATTGTCACCGTACTCGCAAGCCGTTCGCTTTGGACCAAACCATTTCATGTAAATAGAGGGGGGGGGGGGGGATTGTCACCGTACTCGCAAGCCGTTCGCTTTCCGTTCACGCAAGCCGTTCGCTGGACCAAACCATTTCATGTAAATAGAGGGGGGGGATATAATTTTAGATATATATATAGTACGGGCATGCCCTAGTTATATTAAAGCGCGGCGTTACGCGCGCTGCTTGCGAGCAAGGAGGAAGCGGACAAGCGGTAACTTATAAGCGTCTTTATTTCAGGAGCTCACTGTAACACTGGCGCGCTCCGGGCTGACTGACTCCGGGCTCACTCAAGCTGGCGGCGGTCGGTCTACCGAAACGCGGTCAGGAGTACAGCCGATGTCCAGGGTGAAGTGCTTCGCCCCGGTCTCCAGCACGCGGAAAGGCCCGTCGTACGGGGGCCGCAGTGGTGTCCGGTGGGCATCGTGGCGGACGAAGACGTACTCCGCCGTGCGAAGCTCCGGGGCGACGTGCGTCGGTGGGTGCCCGTGGCATGCCGTGGGCACCGGGGCGAACCTCTGGGCGGTCTCTTGCAGAGCGGACCATGGTGCCGTGGAGTCGGGGAGGAACTCGCCCGGCACCCGCAGCGGTTGCCCGAAGACCAACTCCGCCGCGGATGCGCGCAGGTCCTCCTTGGGCGCCGTCCGGAGGCCCAGCAGGATCCAGGGGAGCCTGTCGACCCAGCCGCCGTCGCGGAGGGTAGCCCGGAGCGCGGCCTTCAATGAGCGGTGAAATCGCTCACACAGGCCGTTAGCCTGGGGGTGGTAGGCCGTGGTTCGGTGCAGCCGGACCCCGAGCCCCTGCGCGACCGCCCCCCAGAGCTCCGAGGTGAACTGGGGGCCGCGGTTGGACGAGATGTCTGAGGGGGCGCCGAACCGGGCGACCCAGGTGGCGATGAAAGCCTGCGCGACATCGGCCGCCGTTGTCGACGCCAAGGGCACGGCCTCCGGCCACCGGGTGGTGCGGTCCACCATGGTGAGGACGTAGGTGAAACCCCGCGAGGGGGGCAGAGGTCCCACCAGGTCCACGTGGACGTGGTCAAACCGGCGTTCCGGCACCGTGAACGGGGCCAACGGGGCCTGGGTGTGCCGGTGCACCTTGGCGCGCTGGCACGCGAGGCACGTCCTGGCCCAGCCGCGGACGGCCTTCCGGAGGCCATGCCAGACGAACTTGTCGGCGATCAGCCTTTGGGAGGCCCTCGCGCCCGGGTGGGACAGGCCGTGGATGGCGTCAAACACCTGGCGCTGCCAGCCCGCGGGCACGATGGGGCGAGGACGCCCGAGGGAGACGTCGCACAAGAGGGCCGCGCCCGCGCCGTCGAACGCCACCTCGGTGACGCGGAGGCCCGTGACGGCGGTCCGCAAGGCCTGGACGTCGGGGTCAGCGGCCTGGTCCGCTGCCATCCGGGCATAGTCGATGCCGAGGTGGACTGCGTGGGCGACGGCCCGGGAAAGGCAATCCGCCACCGGGTTGTCCTTCCCCGCGACGTGCTGGATGTCCGTCGTGTACTCGGACACGGCCGAGAGGTGACGCTGCTGCCGGGCCGACCACGGCTCGGTGACCTTGCCCATCGCGAAGATCAGCGGCTTGTGGTCGACGAAGGCAGTGAACGCACGGCCCTCGAGCAGATGGTGGAAGTGCCTGACCGCCAAGTGAAGCCCGAGCAACTCGCGGTCGAAGGTACTGTAACGGCGTTCGGGCGGGCGAAGCTGCCGGCTAAAGAACGCCAGCGGTTGCCAAGCTCCACGCACCCATTGCTCGTGCACCGCGCCCACCGCGTAGTCGGAGGCATCGGTGGTGAGGGCGATCGGTGCATCGGGCGCCGGGTGCGCGAGCATGGCGGCGTTAGCCAAGGCGAGCTTCACGCCCGTGAACGCCGTGTCCATCTGCTCGGTCCAGGTAACGTCGCCTTTGCCCGGCTTACCTCGGAGAGCTTCGTGCAGGGGGCGCACGAGCTGGGCGATACGGGGTAGGAACCGATGGTAAAAGTTCACCATGCCCAGGAACTCCTGCAGCCCTCTGATCGTGCGGGGGCGCGGAAACCCCTTCACCGCCTCCACCTTGGCCGGCAGGGGGACGGCTCCGTGCCTGGTGACACGGTGCCCCAGAAAATCGATTATGGTGGCGCCGAACCGGCACTTTGCGGGGTTCACAATCAGGCCATGCTGGCCCAGGCGTTCAAAGAGCGTGCGGAGGTGGCGTAGGTGCTCTTCGCGGGACGCGCTGGCGACGAGGATATCGTCCAGGTAGAAGTAGACAAAATCCAAGTCACGCAGGACGCTGTCCATCAGTCGCTGGAACGCCTGAGCCGCATTCTTCAGACCGAAGGGCATGCGCAGGAACTCGAAGAGTCCGAATGGCGTGATGACCGCCGTCTTCGGGACGTCCCCCGGCCTGACGGGGACCTGATGGTAGCCGCGTATGAGGTCCACCTTCGAGAAGAAGGACATGCCCGCCAAACGGGCGGAAAAGTCCTGAATGTGGGGGACGGGGTAGCGGTCGGGAGTCGTGGCGTCATTGAGACGGCGATAGTCCCCGCACGGTCGCCATCCCCCGCCGGGCTTCGGCACGATGTGCAGCGGCGACGCCCAAGCGCTCTCTGAGCGCCGAACGATGCCGAGTCGCTCCAGGGTAGCGAACCCCGCTTTTGCCACCGCCAGCTTCGTCGGCTCGAGGCGGCGTGCCCGGGCGTAGACCGGTGGCCCGACGGTGGGGATGTGATGGGCCACCCCATGCTTGACGGCCCCCGCCGAGAAGGTGGGCCGCGTGAGGGCCGGGAAGCCGGCGAGGAGGCGGGTGAATGCGTCCGCTGCCGGAAGCGTACAGACCAACGTGGCCGGAACCGAACCGTTCGGCAAGCCACTTGGCAAGCCGCTCGTTGAGCTGGGCAACGCACAAGCGAGCGAGCTGAACGTCTCGGCCTGGATAAGACGTCTGCGCTTGACGTCGACCAGGAGCCCATTAGCGCACAGGAAGTCCGCGCCAAGCAGTGCCATGGGCACGTCGGCGGTGACGAACGTCCATCGGAAAACCTGCCCTCCGAACCGCAGAGAGAGGCAGCGTTTTCCGTACGTACGGATGGGCGTCCCGTTCGCGGCAAGCAGCGCGGGGCCCCCACCCGCGGCGTGCTTGTCTGACGTGCCGGCGGGAACGACACTCACCTGCGCTCCCGTGTCGCACAGGTAACGGCGCCCGGAGAAGGTGTCCGTTATGAACAGCAGGCTGCTCGAACGGCCGGCGCTCATCGCCACTATTGAGCGCCGGCCCGGGCGTTTCCCGACCTGTTGAAGGAGCATGGCGGATGACACTGCCGAGCTTCGTGGCCGAACTTGGCGTGGAACCAGCACCAGGTGGTGGAGCTGGAGGAGCGCGGCTGGCTCCGCCAGGCCGGTGGAGTTGGCGGGTTTCCCCGCGGTGGCGGTTTTCACCGCGGCGGTGGGCGGGGCGTGGCGGCGGTCACGAGGTGCGTATCAGCATGCTGCGTATGCTGTATAAGCTGATGCTGTGGATCAGCAGCAGCATCAGCAGCATCAGCCACGAGGGCCGTGACGGCCACGCCGACTCTCGTCCGCGTGTCCGAAGCGGCGAAGTACTTGTCCGCCTCGGCTGCCAATGCTCGGGGTTCCGTTAGCCCGGTCCCGGCCAACGCGAGGCGAACCTGCGCTGGAAGTTGGCGACGGAAAAGCGCCCGGAATAGAGAACCGGGGGCTTTGTCGCCCAACAGTGACAGCATATGGTCCATTCGGACCGACGGGCGCGTGTCACCGAGCTCGGGGAGATCCAGGAGGCGGTCGGCCCGTGCGTCGTCCGTGAGGCCGAACGTGGCTAGGAGTAGCCGCTTGAGTGCCTCGTACTTGTGGCCGTCCGGTGGGTGGCGAAGGACGGACACAACTCGAGCGGCCGTGCCGGGCCCGAGGGAGGCGACGACGTGGCAATAGCGCGTGTCATCGCCGGTGAGGCGCCGAAGCTGAAATTGGGCTTCGGCCTGGACGAACCAGACTTCGGCCTGAGCCTCCCAAAATTCGGGAAGTTTGATGAAGTTGGCCATGGCAATGGCGTCGCGTGTGGAAGGATCGCTCCGGCAGATCCAACGTCGAGGGGGTCACCAGTAAAGCGCGGCGTTACGCGCGCTGCTTGCGAGCAAGGAGGAAGCGGACAAGCGGTAACTTATAAGCGTCTTTATTTCAGGAGCTCACTGTAACACTGGCGCGCTCCGGGCTGCGCGCCCGGTGTATATCATGAGGCCACGCCTACCCCTCGGGCATGGCCACCGCCCACTTGGTGCGCGGAATGATGTCACCACGCCAGTGGGCTTTTGTGTCCGCCACAATATAATCGTTTCCATATAAAATGTCTTTTTAATTCGCCAATTACTTAAAACCATTTTTATCTGACTTTACATTCGTGACAAAAAGCAAGTTGAAATGAAAAGGTAAGGGGGAGAAATTACACACGCTGCCCAGATGACGGCAAATTAATGATTGAATGTGACGAATGCCAAGAGTGGTGCTGCTATGTGCGATCGATCGATCGATGCCTCCGCGAACGATGGATCCATTGATAGCGCAGCGCGATCGGTTGATAGCGCAAACCCATCGATGGTGCATAACAGATACAAAACGTAAAATGTTCACCTGGTGGAGATATGCTCTCTATGGAATGTTGTTCTAGTTCACGAATGTCATAATAATGTCTAAATTCAGGCCTAAAAATAGTGATAAATAATTGGGGTCGTTTGGGGGTCCCAAACATACTCTTCCTCGTACTTTGTACCCGAGCAAACTGGAAATATTCAGAAGAAACTACTACTACCATCGACTCCCACAACCTTAACGGTCCCAATATCCCCACCTTGTTGAATTATCCCCACAATTGATTTCCCCAGTTAGTGGAGAAATCTCGCGTTCTTGGAGAAAAGAAAGGAGAAAAGAAAAGGAAAAGTGGAGAAAAGGAACGGCAGGTCACGCAGCACGCCGTCCATCAAGCGCTGGAACGCCTGAGCCGCGTTCTTGAGACCAAACGGCATCCGCAAGAATTCGAATAAGCCGAACGGCGTGATGACTGCCGTTTTAGGGACGTCGGCCGCCCTGACAGGTACCTGGTGATATCCCCGTATGAGATCAATTTTCGAAAAAATGACCCGTCCCGCCAGACGGGCGGAGAAGTCTTGGATATGCGGGATCGGGTACCTGTCGGGGGTGGTAGCGTCATTGAGACGGCGGTAGTCGCCACACGGGCACCATCCACCCCCCGGCTTTGGCACGATGTGCAGTGGTGAGGCCCACGCGCTATCGGAGCGCCGCACGATGCCGAGGTGCTCCAACGCGTCGAATTCGGCCTTCGCCACGGCGAGCTTGGCTGGGTCGAGGCGGCGGGCCCTGGCGTAGACCGGCGGGCCCGTGGTTGGTATGTGGTGCTCGATCCCATGCCGTACTGCGACGGCCGAAAACGTCGGCCGCGTGAGGGCCGGGAACTCCGTGAGCAGGCGAGCAAACTCGTTCGCCGCCGGGACGGCGCATGCCAGCTCGGTCGGCGCGGAGCTGCTCAATGTGCATACCAGGGAGCTGAAGGTTTCGGCGTTGATTAAACGACGCCGTTGGACGTCCACCAGCAGTCCGTGTGCGCAGAGGAAGTCGGCGACTAGCAGAGCCATGGGCACGTTTGCGGTTACAAACGTCCAAGCAAAGCGTTGGCCGCCGAAGCAGAGGGTGACGTTGCGCGGGCCGAAGGTGCGGATGGTCGATCCGTTGGCCGCAACCAAGGAGGGGCCGCAAACCGCGGATTGCCTGTCCTGGTCAGAGGCGGGTATGACGCCCAGTTGGGCGCCGGTGTCGCACAGGAAGCGCCGTCCGGACGCTTTATCCGTGATGAACAGTAAGTTGCCCGTGTGGCCGGCGTTCATGGCTGGTAATGAACGCCGGCCCGGCCGTTTCCCGGCCTGCCGAAGGTGCACGGGGGTCGGCATGTCCGGGCCTTCTGTCCGAACTTGGCATGATAGTAACACCACGCTTGGTCAGGTGGAGGCCCCGGTCGTCATGCTGGAGGTGGTCGGCTCGGTGTAGCGGCCGCCAATTGCGTCGGCAGTTCGGTCGTCGACCGTGCCGGGTGCTCGGGCGCCATGGGTGTTGCGTCGGACGGCGGTGGGTCCCATGTCGCCGCTGCGATGCGCTGTCCTGCAGCGGAGATCTTGTCGGCTTCTCTGGCAAGGGCCCGGGGATCTGTGATCGTCGTGCTTGCCAGGGCGAGGCGTACCGGGTTAGGCAGCTGACGGAGGAACAGCTCCCGGAACAGGAATGCCGGAGAGTGCTCGCCGAGCAGTGAAAGCATGTAGTCCATTCGCTCGGAAGGGCGCGTGTCGCCGAGCTCGGGCAGGTCGAGCAGGCGCCGTGCGCGCTCCGCCGATGGGAGGGCGAAAGCGTCGAGGAGAAGCTTCTTAATCGCGCCGTATTTGTCAGCGGCTGGCGGGCTCTCGAGGAGGCTCAGGGCGCGGGCCGCGGTGGCCGAACCGATCGCTGCTACCACATGGTGGAAGCGGGTGTCGTCGACCGTGATGCCTCGCAGGGCGAACAGGGAATCCGCCTGTGCGAACCAAACCGCCGCGTGAGCCTCCCAGAAGGTAGGCAGTTTAAGGGCGACTGCCGTGTCCATGTCGGTAGGTCACCAATGAAGGAGCTGGGGCTCCCACGTCGATCGGAAGAATGGACGCGACAAAAAGCTGGAATTCATCCGAGTTGCTTTAATCAAACCAAACACTCAGGCACTCTGAAAAGCCCGTTTATCGGGCAGCAATATATATACATATTATCCCGGAGCGTTTGCCCAGGAAAGGCGAGAGGGGGCGTGGCCCAGCGTCCTGGCTGCGGCCTGGCAAGTTGAGGGCGAGCCTGCCCGGGCATGCCCGGGCGTCCCGACCGAGGCCTGGCAAGTTGAGCGCGGGCCTGCCCGGGCGTCCTGGACGAGCCCGGCATGGTGATCGCTCCGCGTCCTTGATAGGTGCAAGGCGATTGTGAAAACCCAGCGGTAGCCGCTACACCCCCCCCCCTCCCCATCTCGACCAAGTCTCTCACGAACTGGCTGGCAAGGCATGCCGTTCGAATGGAGCCGATTTGGATGGGAATTTGGAATTTGTTCATGCTGGATAACTCGCCTACTCTTCGCCATAGACACGGTAAAGAGGAGGATATCCGATGACGTGCTCATAATCCGAGACCAAACGAATGATTATAATCATAATGAATGATGAATTTTAAAAATATACATATGATGATATATATATATATATATAACGGGAAGACTTACGCAAGGTCTGTGTCTTCGATTACAAACTTCACATTCTCATCTGAGATTTCCGTGATCTTCACCGTGGGTTGGTTGGCGTACGGCATTGCAAGGAACGGCCCAAGATCCACACAACGCGCAAACAATGTCCTGGACTTCCTACAGCTACACCTCGTCCGTCTTCGAAAAATCTACACATTTGCTCTCCTCCCGTATAACTTAATCAAAGAGTGAAAAATAAAATTACAAAGGTTAGAAACTTTTTACCTCCACCTTAAATATCTGCGTAAGATGGTTAGAAGATTTACATAGTACGAGCTCAGTGAATAAGGAATGCAACAGCCGAGCTAGAAAACCAACGGTGATACACCTCAAAGTCCCTGCTGTTGATGCCCAGCATTACGATCATCCCTGGACAGGACAAAAATATGCACGGTGTGTTCCGTTAGCAAGCGGCTCGTTTATGGCTCGCCAAGCGGCTTGCTGGATTAAAAGACTTCCAAGAAGCACTCCAACGTAACGGCATTTAATAGTTTAATTTTACTCCATTTTTCACCCTGATTCTTTAAGATCTACAAACATGCAAACCCACCCTTCCCAAAATGCACAGTGGAAGGTCCATAGATAAGCTTGGCAGGGGCTCAGTGTTGTTAAGCGGGGCCGAGCACTCCGTTCCGTTGGGAGTTCATGATGCGGCAACCAATCCTCCCTATCAGGACAATTACCTTATATGTCACTGTTCTGTGAGTGTGACAGATGATCAACCTCCAAAGAAAACCACAAGTCAACAACCATCTTTCTTTGAGTCAGGTGTAATTCCAACCACTGCAGAGTCTTCCCTCTGATCCTCATTGAAAGTTATTGATGGTTTGACCAGAAAATAAGGAGGGTGAGAACAGAATCTCAGCAGGTGTTCAGGTGATCTCAGCTCAGTAATGGCAATGGGAGAGAGCAAGAAGTGGCAGTGGGGAGCACACTCAAAATCCTGGGTGGAAGAGCTTGAGAAAATAAATGGACTCAGGAAGCTCCACAGGTGAGAAGAGTAGACTTTGGGAGAGTAACTAAGAAAGGGTTATTGGCAGAAGATGTGTCACTTGGAGGGGCAGGGGATTGATGGAGAGGTGAGAGGGTAAGAGGAGCAAGACCAGAATAGAGCAGGTAAAAAAGTGCAAGGCCACAAGAAGGCAAACAAGAAGCATGCATTCATATTCTAAGGTATCCGACCCAGCTATAAACTGTCATCCAGCATGGTGATTCCTCAATGTGTTTGACGTCCCTCAGGATGGGTCAAATTGTGCATCCCGTCTGCTAGCATCAGAAAGTGGACATTAAAGATCCCGTGGTGCCCTTCGCCAAGAGCAGGCGAGCCATCGCTGACACTGAACAAATTCCAAATTCCTGCCTTACCCAGCAGAGGGCATTGCATCAGCGGAACAACCGCACCCTTAGCCAATGATGCGCTGGGGCCTTGTGCTGCACACAACCAAACAAAGTAAGATAATTCAGCTGGGGAGATTATCTAAGGACAGTTTTACAAGGAATGATTCTTACAACCTGTGTACAGTGACAGGTAATGCGGATGTTTACACAGGCCACCACGACTGACTTCCCCAAAAATGTTGGCAAGGTGTAATGGTCACAAGGTTTTTTGGAGGAAAATATCATTTCAATTTCAAATGAGGACACCTTAAGACGTCCATTGAAATTATTCCTACGATCATCACAGTTATCGGGGGAAACAACTGAAAGACATTAAACTTGGGCGAAGCGAGAGGTGAATGAAAATATACCTGTAAAGGTGAGGAAGGTGGGTTTCCCATTTTGATTCATTTATTGAGCAGACATTTGGAGTACACTTCCAACTTTTCAATCAAAGGTATTAAATGTAGAGCGCTCTTCCATGAGCCTCAATCTTGCGGAGAGGTAAAACAAATTATTATGCAAAAATCTCTGTTTGCAACAATCAAGTAAGAACCGGTAAGGTCAGTCTTTTGGGACTACCAAAGGTAAGTGCTACCTGCCGCATGGTCGGGTTGTCGGTGACTAAACCGACACTCCTCACTGGCTGTATTAGTGGGGAGGGTAACTGTGACACCCTGCCAGCACTAAAAACAACACCTGGCAAAGGGCGGATGATTTTCCGTAGGGAGCCAACAGCCATCCAGTAAGGAGATGGTGTCTCCTAAAAAACATCCATCCGGTTTGGACCAATTCAAGTCATACCAAAGACATTAAAAATGGTACGTGCTGTTTCCTTGCTTGAAAGGGATAGAGCACAGACAATCCCCATCGGTTGACATCCATGGGGAGGAGGAAATGCCCCGCTGACTATGGTGAGAAAAACAGCGCCATTGTTATGACCATAGTATCCTGGGAAGTGACGGTAGTGACTACACTTCCACCAAGCTCAGTGGCTGTGTTAAGTGTTTGTGTCGTCAGTGTGTCCTTGTATGTGTATGTATGTGTGAGCTCAATTACGAGCCTTAGCCAAAGTATATAAAAAAAAAAATTGTCAGAAGAAAAAAATGTGCAAAAATTCACCATTTTAACTCTTATTTTAGGGGATTTTTTCGATCAGGCGGCTTGGGAGCCCTGCATAAGAGCCTAAAGAGCTGTAGGTTGCCGACCTTCGGTCTAGATACATACACACAATGCAACTCATGAAAGAAGAAAACTTTATTCAAAGAAAAACAAATAAACAAAAAACAAACAATTTTTACTACTTATGAATGTGACAATTTATTTTCATAATAATACAAACCCAAGCAGCAAAAGTGATGTGGGCTTCACATATGGTCACTCTCAGTTCACCTGAAGATGAAATGGATCTTTTAATCTCATAGAGAACTATAGGGGACATCAAGAAGATACAACAGCAGAATAATTTTCTCTTCCTAATGGTGTTTTACACACAAGAAAACATTAGTTCTTCTTCTCCCACTCATCTTGATCTGGCTGATTAGTTTCGCTGGTTGAATCCTGTGAGATTCTTCACCTGTGAGAGAAAAAAGAAATAAATTAATGTTATGATGGCCAATCTAATCGACACTCAGTAGAGTGCATACCTCCCTCCACCAGGCTGAACAGTTTATGCTTCATCTCCTTTTGATAGGCCGGATTTGGATGCGGACCTGAACCAGAATCAAATTGGCATGTTCTTGTCACCTAACCAACTTATCCACCAAGTTGTCATAACTCGCCCACAACATTTTGAAATATCATCTATATCGATTTTGGCCCCATTTCTCAATGGTGAAGAATCACTGAAAATTCTCGTATCTTGATCCGGATTGGGATCTTCACCAAAATCGAATAATCCTGGTCACACACAAACACACACAACCGCTCCACCAAGTTTCAGCCAAATCCCTCCACAACCTTTTGAGATATCCTGTTCACAGACAGACAAACAGACATGGATGAAAACACAACTTCCGTCCACCTTCGGTGGCAGAGGTAACAAAGGTAGACTATTTAGACTGTAGTCTATAAATAATTGCTGGTCAGCGAATAATTGTCCAAAACATTACGGCTTCTGGATCAGCGGCTCACGACTCGTCACCAAGCCATGAGAAGCAAAGTTTGCACTTGCTTTTGTCTGAGCATTTATCGATGTGAATCATGAAAATGTTTTTGGCCAAATGAAATTCCTTGACCCTACACTGCCTGGGTCCTTGGTCATTAATATAGTACCATTTTCAACTTTGTGTGACCAGTGGTTTGGGAGGAGACGCAAAACTGACAGAAATTGCATCTTAGTTATATAGACAATCGTAGAAGGCCATGGGAACATTTTAAAGAGATGTTGAATCAAAACGTACAATTGTCAATACAGAAAAAGAAAATCCAAACATTTGCAAGCAGAATTTTCAAAATGAACAGTTAACGACAAAACATATTTCAGTTGGACCTTATGAAAAGAAACCCAGACAGACGTGAATGCTGAAAAGTGACTCACAGTAATGGCTGCACCAAGGACTCCTTGCACTAACGACTCCCCGGTCTGTTTCGCCTGCACCAGTGAGGAAGATAATTGGTACGGCAAAAACATTTCATTTCATTACTACCCCATACCAAGTTATGCAAGATAAATCTGATGACCTATTTTACCTACGGCAGCGACTGCATTTGTGACCGATGATGTAATCGGTGGTCAGAACTAAACAAAGATGATCACGGTGTTCTTTCTACGTGTTTAGAAAGGACGTCTGTGATACATTTCAAAAACATCAAATCGGTTTTCAGTGTGAAATAAACTTTATAGTTTCTCTCAAATATCAACGGAGGTGACAATGACATACTGCATGGTCATTTACGGTACAATCGTTGGTTCAGAGCGACATGAATATGAAAACAATAATTGTGTCAAAAATGTTAAAGCTACGCAACCAAACCAATATACTCAGCAAAGTTATAGCTCCTATTGCCAATTACACATTTTCACATTTTCCATTTAAATTTTCAATTCTTGCACAATGCAACCAATGCCTGTTTGCAATCCAAGTGAAGCTTCACTAATATGTAACCAATCCGTTCTTGCCTCAAGTCCTTATTCCTACAAATGCCTCCTTCGAAACAAAATGAGTAATAAACTTTGTGACAATGCAGGTAGTGTGACAAATTGCAGGGTATGCGAACAACAAGGCAGTGTGGGTATCCAAATGGCATCAAATTGCTTGGTGGTGCCACGCTGTGTGACATGAGAATGAAAAAGCGACATGCCTGCGAAGCAGCTTGCGTGACCAGAGCTGCGTTGGCCAAACGGTGTTCCAAAAAGGACCAGGTCTCTTCATAATCCTCAGATGAGTCCTGGACCATGACAAGTTCTGTGGCGCTGTAAATGGCTGCCAGAAGCCCTCGGCGTGTATACCAATTAAACTACACACAAAAGCAACGCAGGAAAATAAGTAAGAATAGAATGGGTACATTGTGAGATGCTCTGCCAACTCAAAAGAGTTCCATACTTTGTTGATGTTCGAGAATCTAGATCATTAAATAACAGCAGCAGGCCTACAAATGTGATGGCGATATTATTTTGCAAAAGAGTGGAAGGTAAAAAATAAAATAATAACAAAAATAAACGAGGAGGGAGGGGGACAAAAACTAAGAAACAAAACAAAACTAGGAAACAAGCATACATTTATTTCATTTTGCTGACAATAGCATGGCTTCTGTTCACGAAGGACACCATTAGGCCATGGTGCATTGAGTGAATACGTGCTATTTTTCTATTTTCGTGCAACAAGGTGTTTCATTTAGGCACAGGTTGGAACAATTGCACGCCTTGCTTTGCCTTGCCTTGCTTTGCTTTGCTTGCTTGCATTATGGCACGCCTTGCTTTGACATCCAACAGCTTTTAAGCTTCGGCATTAAAAAAAAAGAAGAAGGTTCGTTTGGCGTAATGTTGTAAAAAAAATATTGAGGTCGTTTGGTCGGCCGGTGTTTGTCTCTTCCTCTTGAGACACAATAAATATGACAATCTCATATAGCTTTCTTTCTAAATTGATATTAGAAAAACTCGACACTCCAAAGACTTTTAAAAAAGACACATGGAGCTGAAAAAATTCTGTCGGATTGGAAGATTTTCATTCCCCCCCCCCTCCCCTCCCCCAAAATGGGGAAAAAAGGTTGGGTCGGCATGTTTTTTTATAGGGTCGGTCGGGTTATGCAAAGCTAACGTTTTATTTGTATGCCTTACCACAGTCACTGACAGTGCATCGAAGTATAAACCAAGCTTAATTCAAATGTCAAGGGCCACTAATAAACCTTTCATGGTGCAGTATAGTGTTCATGGTGTTGTTTGCACTCATGTAAACATTGTAAGCTTACATTACAGTATGGGTTATTTTATATATCAAACAGTGTTACACTTACAGGCTTAAGCATTGTAAATGACTTTTAGACTGGACCGTATCATAGTAGCAAGCTAATAATTACTTTACAAACCCACCATGAGTGTTGGATTTCTTTGCATGAGATTTCTCCTTTCTCCTCACTTTACTGATGTCCCAGAAGCGCTTGTAACAGCCGTAATGGTAGCCTACATTAGCACTTGCTGGTTGAGGAACTCGAGCGGCAGTACGTGCTCGATTGGTAAAATCAAGTCTACGTTTGACCGCAGTGTTTGCTACAACTTTGCTTTCTTTACAGTAGTATTTCTTCCTTTCGGTCGCAAATGTGATAAAATGTTTCCAGGAATTGATGGTGAATGAAATAAAGTTGGTCTTTGCCGAAAGGACGACGTGAATTAAGCGAAATTTCGACGAAAATGCGACAGCGTTCTGCTCCGTGTCTGGTGACATGGTCACTGCCATCTTGTTTTCACGAATATGACACGATGCTCATGTTTGGTCAATTACGGGAAACTACGTCATCAATTTGGCTGAATTTCGTTACAATCTTGCCGAATGGCTTAATC
The DNA here is from genome assembly GCF_964187855.1 of Myxine glutinosa. Lineage (NCBI taxonomy): Eukaryota > Metazoa > Chordata > Myxini > Myxiniformes > Myxinidae > Myxine > Myxine glutinosa. The sequence goes on along the minus strand of NC_136269.1, from coordinate 101,450,697 downwards.
TGGGTTGTGACCAGGCTAGTTCACGATAGGCTTTTTAAAAATCGCAATTGGTCCTGTTTTCTCAGTACAGGGAGAAAATATTTGCCGTGGAGATGACTATTTTCAGAATAGTAGTACGGTATTGTTGTGTTACTTACTGCGAAGGAATCAAGTAATCCCTTGCGTTGTTGCACGAAAGTTTATAGATAAGCACCAAGGGAGGGGAAAGGAAAAAAAACTAGAGGTTCCAGGGAACCTGAACTCAACTGGTCTATATCAATATGGTTAGAATATGCATAATAGAACCACAAACTATATAGTTTATATGTGCTAAAGAGGTACAGTAACGTTGAAGGTTTGATCAAATTTGATCAGTATTTGTGACTTTTAGAGCTTGGACGTCATCCAAACTGATGTTTATTGGTCAAGTCATAGGTCACAACGAGGTCATTTTTCAGACATCGTCAAAACACGTAATATATGTGTTGAGGTTTGTTACATACTGTCGACACACCAAGTTTCAGCCTTCTAGCTACATTAGGAAGTACCAGATTGACAAAAATTGATTTTTCAATATGGCCACCCTGCCACGCCCATTTTTGGGCGTGCAACGCCCAAATGCAATCCCAAACTAGTTTATGTCTTAAAGATGCTGCATAACAGGTTTCATCAAATTTGATCAATATTTGTGACTTTTAGCGGGTAGACGTCGAATTGTTTACAGACGACAGACGACGGACACTGGGTGTCGACAAAAACTCAGCTGGACATAGTCCAGTTGAGTTTAAAAAAACGACTGATTGGAAGAGAAATTTCTGAAGGATAGAGAAATGTGCAAGGACCAAGTAAAAATAGGAAAAGCAAACAAGCGGTTTGAGGAACAACGTACATCTGTAGATCGATCACCAGCCTGAAACCAAATCTCATCGACAAGTTCTGAGAGAAGGCACACGCTGTCCGGTAGTGCTTGAGGAGTCATGAGTAGACCCATTGCCTGTTAAGAGATCACCAATTTACAATGTTTCTCCCGACTAATGATTATGTGCTACATTTATCATTTACACAATAGCACACATAGCCCATGTCTAAAAATACAAAACAAACTGTTATTCTAGTTTTGAAGCTGCAGGAAACTGGAAACTCCAAGATAAATTGATCCCGGGCCACCGATGGCAAAATCCAAAGCAACGCTCTAGTGCACCTGGCTCCAGCGATTCATATAAGGGATGTGCATTCGCAGGCGAGACTCAAGTGCATCTCGCAAAAACTCCTCCACAGGCCTCTGCCTAGAAGGTAGGTGAGGAGTGGTACAGAAACATTTTCAGGAACAAAGGAACTGGGGAGGCAGGAAAGAAGGTATTGACAAATGACTGACTGGTTGGTAAGAATAATAGTATGGCAGATAGGTGCAGGAATTGTGCCTTTGATGATACAAGCATGGCATTTGGCACACAGTCAGAGTATGTCTTAAGAAAGATATGTGGCTCTAGGCCCATCGCAGATTTGTCCTTTTTTGAAAAAATGGCCGCCATTGTTGTCACAGGACAACTCTGCGATGGCCCTAGAGCGAAATATCTTCCTTAGGGCATACTCTAACTGTGTGCCAACTCTCGTGCTTGTATCATCAAAGTCACAATTCTCCCAAATATTTCACCTATCTGCCGTACTATAAATAAATATGGCATTTAAGGGAAGGACTAAAATTAAGCTGAGGGGAATTATTGAAGAAGTGTGCAACTAAGTAGAGGAAAGGGAAAGGAAAGCATAAATAATACTTTGGGAAACAGCAGGTGTGCATGATTTGGCTGAAAAAGGTTTTTTGTTTTTTTTCTATGCTAGACTGAGGTTCATGGAAGGTGACACAGCATAAAAAGGCAACGGACAGACAGTGTGGCAACAGTTTTACATAAGCAAAGGGATGAACAACCAGGAAAAATAAACTTTCCAAAATCCAGGCTGCTTGCACACCTCAACTCCTCTCCTCTCCTCCCCTCTCTTTTTCACTTCTGCCGTTAATGGAACTGCTCGACAGAGGATGTTCTTTCCACTCTTCCCTCTCCCTCCCCCCATGGCTTCAAGCAAGCAATACACCACAACCTCATGTCATCCCCCATCCTCATCCATTATCTTTATTATCCCCATTAACTCTACTTAACACAACCCCATACTTTCTAGTCAGCGTTTCCTTCCTCTCCTTTCCTGTTTGTTTATTGTCTTTCCGGTTGTGCCCAATTATTGCCCCACTACCTCATTGTCAATTTGACCTTGCTTATGTTACAAAAGGTAAATGGGGGTAAAAAAAAAAAAAGATTGCAGATAGGGACAGGGTGACATGGGTTGGTGGTACATAATGTCACCTTCCATAGGGCAGATAGGGACAGGGCAGATAGGGACATGCGATGGTGGTACACTGCCTGCTTTAGGGACGAGTGGGATTGACCAGAATGGTGGAAAGGAGTGGTGCGTGGTTATGGAAAGCATTTGTGACAGTTGGACTTGGAAAATCGAGAGTGCAGGTGGAGTTCAAGATATTAAAGCAAGTGGAATAAAGTTAAAAGAACAATGTTTATTGCAGGAGGTTTCAAAGAAAGTGTAGAAATATCACAAGAAAATGGTCCACAGGGCTGAGTGCAATAATTATACTGAGTCTTTGCTACACCAGAGGGTGTTACTCAATTGCTGTTTGTCTAAGGGTTGCATCTGTCTAAAGTAGGCATGGGGAACATTTGGTCCATGTGGTGGTGGTGATATTTTGTTCAGCGTGTTCACTATTTTACTATTACTGAGCTGGGAAAAAAACCTTAATAGCAATAACAAGTATTCCACCCAACAAGGCCCCACTCTTGTCAAAAGGAAGTAAATTCAGAAGTTAAATAGGTAAATTACTTTTAAATTGCTGTTAGTATTTTTAAAACGAGCAGAGTACCCACCTATGTACCCACCTGTCTGTAAACACCAGTTTATGATTGAGGAACAAGCTCTTTAAATTTAATGTTATACATTTAAACACAAATTATTGTTTTTAAGGACGTCATAAAGAACGCAAACAACAGTCATGAATAACTAATTCAATCAACGATCTTTTTTTAAAATCCCCATTTTATAATTTACTTGCCGTATTCGGTGGTGTATGGTTTGAGCGCCCACTCTCTGGTAGGTCGGTGGTTAAAACCCTGGCCGAGTCATACCAAAGACTTTTTAAAAAATGGTACGTGCTGCTTCCTTGCTTGATGCTCAGCATTTTGAAGGATAGCACAGACAATACCCAATGGTTGGCATCCATGAGGAGGAAATTCTTCCTGAGGAAATGCCCAACTGATTGCGGTGAGAAAACCGGCGCAATTGCTGTGGCGTCTCTGGTACCTAGAGTATCCTGAGAAGTGCCAGCACATCCCCAAGCTCAGTGGCTGTGTTAAGTGTTTGTCTCGTGTCAATTATATCCATGTGTGTATGTGATTGGCAGTTTCATTACGAGCCTTAGACCTTGTATTAAAAAAAACAATTGAAGTACAGTATATACTTGAACACTGCATGGGATAATGTGTTCTATGAACTCTTCTTCTTTAATGGCCACCATTAAGCCACCTTTCTTGTGGGGTTTGACAGAATTTTCTTGTAGGGGGAGTTTGGCCCGCGTCTTCAAGAACCGGCTAGCCAGGCCTGAGGCTTGACTAGATAGTGTAGGAATTTGGCCTTGGTGCTGGCGATAGCTCACCTACTCTTCGTGAAAGACACCCCAACAGATTCTGGCCATCGGGACACCCGTTTAACATTCATCTGAGGGACTGCACACACATTGATGAAGCACCCTGCCTGTAAAACACCGGGCTGAGAGCTTATAGCTGGGTCGGGAATCAAACTCAGGCTAGACGGCTTCGGGGCGAGTGTGAGAGTCTAGGCCATCCTGTCTGTCGTTCTATGAACTCTATAGTTATATAATACAATATATAGATATGGTGGTAGCCGGTATTACAAATAATCTTCCTTTATCTTCATAATATAATGGAACCTTCTCTAAATTATATGTTGTGATCAATAAAATTCTTTTAAAAAAACAACCCAATAATGATAAAATGCATTTCCAAGAATGTGCTGCAGCACTTTCGGTGTGCTGAGAAGAGTACTTCCGCCTATAGGCGCTGGGCGGGAGTACTCGCTATTCCATATAACCAGCTACGCAGCAGGTGTAACAATAACTGTGATGGCCCTGCAATAAGGAAAGGATTTCGCCCCCCCACAGGTGGTCTAAAGACTTGGCCCAACAGGTCCAGTCAAGGTTACTGTTTAGTCCAGTGCATTCCTGTGTGAGCATCTTACTCGTCCTGCTCTTGTGGCAAGCGTGCGTTCTCTTCTGTAAGCTGTTCTCGGAGCTGCGTGTTGCATTGTCGTACAAAGTGCAGTACCAGTTCCACGGCACCTTGTTCAAACATTCCTGCCGCTGCGGCAGATAGTCCCTCGGCCTGCCCACGGTGGAGAAAAGAAGCGAAATTGAAAGGAGTACGAAGATCATGAGAAACAGATGATAACATGAAACGGACGATCATGAGAAGAGTCGAGATGATAATGCAATCAATGGTCAATGTTAAAAAAGTAACCTTTCTTCAGGGCGGGTTAAAATTAACCTTGAAGAAATAAACGTGATAATAGGTGAATGTAGGGAGAGGTACACACTTGTGCGCCTTCAGCGAGGGCCTCGTTCGACCAGCCATATTCAGGAACAAACTCGAGTGCCTGATTCAGCACACGGAGCTTCGTCCGTTCTTCAAATTCTTCTCCACCAATTGGATCGCCCTCCGGGTGATCACTGGGAATAAATGGCATAAGAAGTATAGTGATAAGCACTGACTAACTTGACTTACAGATGCAAGCTCAATCTTGGTGTGGAGAGTCTCAGACAGGGTGGTTCCCATACACCACGTACATGTGGGCACAGTTGGCATAATTCCAACCTGTAAGACGTCTTTCTGGTGCCATGGTCTTCATGTTTGGCTTCTTTTGTCTCATTCTCGTGCTGTGGCTCCTGCCACGAGTGTGCCCCAGGAGTACTATCAGATTTCTCCCCGGCATCTCCAAGCAGGCGGTATGCTGTGCAAATTCCTCTTGCTAGGGCTGGACGTACCGATGACTGGAGAAAAGAAGCACCAGCCACGTAGCCATCTGGTGACCACAAAATAGAATCGACCATGGCATAGTTCACAGTTAAGAATAATAAGAAGAGAGATGAGAAGCGATGAAGCAGGGTGGTTAGAAAAACAGGCTGGATAGATGGAAACAGCCTTCCGAGCAAGACTTGCAATAAATGTGTACCAGAAAGCAAACGTGAAACCTGGAAGGTAAGGTTGTGGCTCTACCTGAACAAGAATTGGGGATGGCAATGTACACTCCAAACAACGAACTCGTGGAGTAATAGAGGTGATACTGTGTTACTCTTTACAGAAGTGACGTGACATGACGGCAGAGGAAAAACAAATATCAACATTTAACGAAGAGCACCGCAAGGGACTCAAAATAAGTTGGACATACAAGTATACAACGACAAAGCTGAAAGGTGGAAAACCCACTGGGAAGACAGGAAAGAAAATAACAGTAAACTAGAACAACACTCTTCGACGTCACGATGTCGACCGATATGCCTCCGCCCACATTATTACATCATTATAACACTTGTACCAAGTTTGATGTAAATCCATTCAGCTGTTCTCAAGGTACCACATGTTTACCTGACATGACCTCTGACCGCTTGAACACCAAATTTAATCAGTTAATGTTTACATCATTATACATACCTGTAGCAAGTTTTAATTTGCATCCCTTCAGCTGTTCACAAGTTATCACATTTTTACCTGACATGACCTCTGACCTTTGACCCCGGGACCCCAAAATCTAATCAGTTAATCTTTACCTCATTATACATACCTGCACCAAGTTTGAATTAGATCACTTCAGCTGTTATCAAGTTAGACCTATTACAGATTTTTACCTTTGACCCCAAAATCGAATCAGTTTTTTTTTTTGAATACAAGATCGAGGCTCGTGTAAGAGCGAACATTAATCACAAAAAAAAAAACAAAAAAAAAAAACAAATGGGCACACAAACATACAATAAAGGAAGGGGGAGACAAGATGGGGAGAGAGAGGGTAGCACACAAGTACAACAGCAGAGAACAGGGACATCGGGAGATCTGTGGGAGGGAGAGGGCTCGGGGGTGAGGGGGGGAGGTATGGGGAGGGGGGGGGGGGGTGGGGGGGGAGGGGTGAGAGGTATAAAACACATGGACACTGCTCAAATACAGTGAAGGAAAGAACTTATATTCACATTATACCAACGGGGGGTTGGGAGCCGAGAGAGACCAGGCCACGCACAAGGTGCAAACAAAAAACTCAGCCATCCTTTGAGGTCGGAAGCTGAAATTTGGGCACAATAGTGACAAAGTGCTTTGGCAAAAACAGTATTTTTTGTTTTTTGATTAATTACTTAATTATTATCGATTAATTAAGTACTTAGTTATGTCCTTTCTCTTCTGGGCATTTATCTCAGGCACCTTTTGAGCTAGGAAGCTGATATTTGGACATGCCAATGACCAAGTGATTTGACTGTAAAGGCTGTTTTTGATTTATTGATTAATCAATTAATTGATTAATTGTTTAATTATTCGATTAATGAGTGAATTGATTTTTTTTAAAGTTACAGATGCCGATGAAACGGTGGTGGTTTAGGTATTCTGTTCGCCAATTGATTAAATATTTCATTATTTTATAATTATTAAGTTATTTAATTTCGTTATTAATCACTTATTTATTTCTTCTTTCTCATCTGGCCAATATCTCAGGCACCTTTTGAGCTAGGAAGCTGATATTTGGATACGGCAATGACCAAGTGATTTGGCTAAAAGGATATTTTGGATTTATTGATCAATCAATTAATCGATTAATTAATTTATTGATTAGAGAAATAATCGATTAATGATTTAATTCGTTTTCGAAAACTTACAGATTCGGATGAAACAGTGGTGGTTTAGGTATGCTATTAGCCAATTGATTAAGAAATTAATTATTTTACGATTATTATATATTTATTTTAATTTCACAATTAATCAATCAATTTATTGTACAGCTCTCCCTCCCAATACCGTCTCTATGCGCTGCAATGCAGTTCGGCGCCCCGGCAATGCTGCACTAGAGGACGTTATTTATTTATTTGGCATGGGGGCGGTGTACTTTGAATGTATCTGAACTTGTTGTATATCGTTTTTGGTCCTATCACTCAATGGTGAAGATTTACTTGCATTAAAAAAAAAAAAATCTCGTATCCAGATCTGGATCTTCACGAAAATCTAATCAATTCGTCCTTACACACACCCAATCTGACCACCACGTTTCGTTTGAATCCGGCCAGGACTTTGAGATATTGTGCTACATAATCGGTTTTAGCCCTAACACTCAATGGTAAAAATCACTTAAAAATTCTCTGATCTGGATCTTCACCAAAATCGAGTCGTGTTGTCCTTGTAACATACCCAAACTCTGCACCAATTTTAGTACAAATCCACCCACAACTGTTTGAGATATCCTATTGACAGACAGACAGACAGACGGAGGGGAGGGGGTGGGGGAACATAATCTCCGCCTACCGAAATACAATTCGTCAATATGGATCCCACATCTACATAACTCAATAGTTAATATCCTCTGGTGACAAACTACAGTAGGATAGTGTAGCTTCTCCTTAAGGCTTCAAGGATAGGAGGTTTATAGCAGTTGTACTCCCAATTTCCGAATTGTATCAATTGCCAAGCTGTGTGATGGAGGCAGATGGGACTTTTGGAATGACATTTCACAGCAATTATGTGAATACAAAGTATGAGGGGTTAACAATTTTTTTGACTTTGACCTAATTTTTATGGTCATGCCCCAATTATAGACATTAACATTTTTCACCATAACTCGACTACGGTTTGTCTGCCCATAATAAATTTCCCTCTAGACTCCTAGAGGAAGAGGCATTTATGCTTAATTTAAATGACATAATTTTAATGACAAACGTCAAGGTCTAATGTCGGTCTGAAAAAACAAAAAAACCCTTTTTTGCCATCACGGAATCTCAGACTGCTTCACCTTCCAAGATGTTCTTGCATCATAATGGTGGACCTGCACTGACGTTGTTGTGCACCTGATATTTAATCAGTGTCCTTCACCTACTTTTCTCGGATTGTGACCCAATTACCAAAAGACACCTTTTTGATCATAACTTTTCTCCAATTTTCACGATGGTGGGATTTATGGATAAATTGCAGATGACACTTTTTTTTTAAATTTAGATGGGTTGGTTTCATTTAACAGTTTAAAACATAATCTCTTCCTCCATCTTCTTCTTCACCTTTAATACTGGTGTCGTAAAATCCTGTTTCTTACATCGGTCCTACATCCTCTTCTTCACTTATAATTATGGGATCCTGTACACTGTACGTTATACCGTTTATATTATACGTACTATATTTGAGTACAAACTGGTTGTAACGTAGCAGCTAGTACAATACAGACATCTTAAATAAGAATAGGATATATATATATATAACACGTGACAAGGTCTCGCCGTGACCAGGAAGGTCGGAAACGTGTTTACATGTTGATGTTAATTGTTATAATTAGATAACACGGCTCAACACATATATATACTGTACAAGCAACAAGGGCTGTCCGATCCGCGGCAAATTCCACAAACATCCTTCAGGGTTTCCACTTTCCACAAACATCCTTCAGGGTTTCCACAAACATCCTTCAGGGTTTCCACTAAATTGCGAAGAAAACATTTCAAAACGCGAGCAGATTTCAGTCAAAGGTGTTGAAAAGACCTTACGTGATGGACAAGAGAGAAACCGCAGCGCGACTCGAGCCAGCGCGGCCATGGTTCGTCCCTCCCGCCTTCAGGCCGCGACCTTCAGCCAACCTTTTTTTTGTTATCGACGCATCGATGACGATAACACGCTGGTCGATTAGTGTTGCCTTAATAATGAATTAAAAATATATAAATCACGTGGCCACAACTTGACTTGGCCGTGACGTCATCGTCGCCCTTTCAACCCGACACTTTAACGAAACATTATTAATACTAGCGTGACGAACACGGCGTTTCAGAGAGATAGGCATCTTTAACCATTTCGGTGTCTTTAGGGTCTTTTGGTTCCTCTGGGTTTTAAATGTCTTTGGGGTCTTCAGGGTGTTTTGGGTGTTCGGGGTCTTTTGGATCCTCTCAACCTTTAAGGGTTTTTGGGGTCTTAAGGGTCTTTTGGTTCCTCTGGGACTATAAGGGTCTTTGGGTCTTTTTGGGGTGTTTTGGGTCTTCAAGGGTATTTTGGGTCTTCAGGGGTCTTGGTAGTCTTAAGGGTATTGGGAGATTTGAAGGGTCGTCAAAGGTCTGAGGGGTCTCAGCAGTCTAAACGTAATTAAAAGTTCACGGACTGTGTTTTGGGTGTTAATTTTATTTGAAGAAGAAGACGTTTGGTCGCATATAAACAAACAAACAAACAACCATAACCATATACGTTTGCTCTATCTATATTATAATAGCCGTAGATGATTCTGTCTGTCTGTCTGTCTCTGTCTGTTGGGCGTCTGTCTTACTCGGTTTGCAGAGTAGCTCCACCCATAGCTCCACCCATTCTGGGAGAGGCTTCATATAATTATAAACAAATATCCACCATTTTATTAACTCGCATAGCTTTG